>NC_079211.1:37029668-37073924 GCF_029633865.1 Lampris incognitus
ATAAACATGACACACCTACTGAATCAGATCCGGACTGAGGAGAAAAACAGCTTTGATAAGGCGAGGCAGTAAACTGTCAAGGCTGGAGAGAGGATCAGAGCTGTTGGCATACACACTTAACAAGGGGAAAGAAAAAAAACTTTGATAGTTCGTAAATCACAAGCATGATGGGAAAAAAAGAAGAAAAAAGACTGACTGTAACATAAGCATCCCTTTTTTCCTCATCCTTATTTTCATTTCTTAATGTAATAACCAAAACTAGAGTATTCAATTTGAATATGCAGCATCCAATCAGTATCAAGCCTGTGATAGGAGGAGACCATTGGTTCATGTCTGCTTTCATTACACTCAGTAGTGTAAACCCACCAATGATAGTTAGTGACAGATGAGTATAGTAAAGGCCATGACATCCTGATATCTCTCTCTCGCTCGCTCTCCCTCTCTCTCTCTCAGATCAAAGTGAATCCAGCTGGTAGTGATCCTAACCCTCCACGCGGTGGGACGTGACCCACCGACCTTCCGACACACACTGGGCCGACAGCTAGACCTGCCTGCAGAATGCTGTGGGGTGTGTGTGTGTGTGTATGTGTGTGTGTGTGTGTGTGTGTGTGTGTGTGTATATGAGCGTGTGTAGGTGTGTCTGAACATGTGTCTATTTGTGTGTGATCGTCAGTGTGTTCCCGCCTGTGGGTTTTGTGGAACCCTCTGGTGCCTCTTCACCTTGAGGTCAGAGGTCAACAGTGCAATCAAAGCCAGCTTCCATCTGCTACCCGCTCTAACACGTTCTGTGTGTGTGTGTCTGTTTTTTTGTGTGCAAAAGAGTGCATTCCTGCACGTGTGTATGTGACAAGGATAGAAGGATGGGCAGAGAATCTGTCTTACAATGTGCGAGTGTGTGTCGGTACGGGTGAAAGATTTCATCTACAAAAAGAGCATACCCCCTGTGCTGGGAGACACATTTATGTGTCTGTGTGTGAGTGTGAATAGCCCAAGCATCCTTCTGTGTGTGTGTGTGTGTGTGTGTGTGTGTGTGTGTGTGTGTGTGTGTGTGTGTGTGTGTGTGTGTGTGTGAGTGTGTGTGTTTGCCCTCCAGCAACGGTTGCCCTGTTGTCCACAGGAATCCCTCATCAAAGAGCAGAGAATGTTCTTGGTGTCTGGACCATCAAAACCTGTCGGTAACTTCTGAAGCTGCAGTCAGCATTCATGAGGAAAAGCGTTTCGACTACGAAATGGCCAAAGTCACACAAAATGGTCAACTGTGACACCAACAGCAGCACTTTAGTTTCCATTTTCGGGATATTTCATATATTAGCAAAATAGGAAAACAGACCATATACCTAATGGAAGTCTAAATAATTTTAAAAAAAATCCTGTTGTTAAGAGCATAATGATTTATATCTAAGGCTTGTATTTTTTCTAGACATTTGGATTATAGAATGTCATAGTAGTGTTGACACATGGAAAGGTATGTGAACCAAAGTGCATATCTTGCGTGTCTGATGCTTCTCCTGGATCGCCACCTTGCCGTGGTGGAGAAGCTCAAGGCGGATAAGTCAAGGGGAGGCTCCAGATGAAGCGCGATCCAACAAAGACCTCAACGGTGGAACTGGTGGAAGATGTCTCCAGGTCAATTGGCAGTGCAGGTGGACAGAGGGTGCTCCCCAATTGTCTTGGTTCTCCATGCCTTTGGACTCTGGCCACCCCTTGCCAAGGACCGTGTGGTGGCCGCAGGCACATCAGCCACTCCATGTAAAAAGCTGTCACACACAGGCGTCCTCCCATTATGCAGCTCTACGATCAGCCTCTACACCCACCTGAGGACCCAAAGGGACCCAGAGGGAGGGCAGTCATATTCAACCCTGAGTGACCACCGATGATGATGAGACTCTTCTAGACTAAAGGTTATTGGGCATTTGTCATCAGAGCCCCCAGACATCACCCTGATCTCCTCAGGCTAGCTAACAGCTGAGTTAGCTAGCCCTTTCACTTGTTAAAGTTACATTAAATAAGCTAATTTTTATCTAACGCTTTTGAATAAAGAATTTTAACCACAGTTTATTTTGACTGAGTCTCAACATATCAAAGCTCATTGTCATTATAGCTGTAGTAGCAGATAATAGGAGCAATATCAGTAATAGGAATGGCAATGCTGGGAAGACATGGGCATTAAATGTTACACCATTTTTCTTATCATTACTGAAACAAGCAAAGTTGACTAAGAGCTCCGTGTGATACGAAGCAACGGTCAAGCCTGGGAGCAGATTCAGAGACACATAAAGCTCCCAGGATGTTAAGGGATGACACATGGAACAGTTTGGTGGCTCTAATCCTTCTGTTTAAGCAGGGAAGTTGACTGGGAGCTCATCCCCTTTTTACTAGCTACACCCTTTGTGTGTGTGTGTGTGTATGTGTTGTCATAATAAATTAGGGGAGTGCAGCAGTTAAAACACGACTTTCCCTGGTCTCGCTCTCTGCCAATTTAGCACCGATTCAAGGCACATCAACTCGTATGCCCAACACCTTGTCAAATATCAAAAAAACGGGAAAGATTTATCCAGCTGTTTTCTTACAGCGAGATGCTTCAAATCAATGTCACAGGATTAAGATTTTTTTTCATCAGCCACCATTATCTTGCATTCAACAACACATATCCCTAAGATAATACATCAGTCTGTCCTTCTGAGGGAAGTTTTTTTTTTCTCCTCAATTGTACTTGGCCAATTACCCCATTTTCCAAGCCATCCCAGTCGCTGCTCCACCCCCTCTGCCGATCCAGGGGAGGGCTGCAGACTACCACATGCCTCCTCCGACACATGTGGAGTCGCCGGTCGCTTTTTCACCTGACAGTGAGGAGTTTCGCCCCAGTCCCCCTCCCCCCGAACAGGTGCCCTGACCGACCAGAGGAGGCGCCAGTGCAGCAACCAGGACACATACCCACATCCGGCTTCCCGCCCGCAGACATGGCCAATTGTGTCTGTAGGGACACCCGACCGAGCCGGAGGGTAACACAGGGATTTGAACCGGCAATCCTCGTGTTGATAGGCAACAGAATAGACCGCTATGCTACCCGGATACCCCGAGAAGGTTTGAAGCAATCTGTGCAGGGTGATGAGTAGGTTTGCATGTAGTTTGAAATACAGTATGCCAACATGAAGCTACAGCACTGTATAACTATCAGCCAGATACAGAAACCAGCAGTGGAAACACCACATAGTATAGAGGAAATGGTGTTTGCTTTGAAACTGCGCATTTGAATTTCCTGACTTGAAACCAAATCAGACTTCTCACTTAAAACGTAGTTGTCATTATTTACTCACATTCACAACTAAGTCCTTATTATTGCTTCTACCGTCCCGCATTGGTGGTCAGTGACCAGCTCCAACTGATGCAGTGGATGGTTCACTGCCTTGTTCAATTGCAGCTATTGAGCGAGGGGAGTAACTCAGACTAGTCTCAGCCAGCCAAGAGAGTTCAATCTTGTAACACTCTGGTCAAAAGCTCGAGTTTTAAAATCAAAGCTATTGTAAATCCCCTTTATTAAGTGAGATAACTGTTGACTGCCTCAAACCCAATGACTTTGGATTGTTTGGAATATGCACACACGCACGCACACGCAACGCACGCACGCACGCACGCACGCACGCACACACACACACACACACACACACACACACACACACACACACACTGTAGTAAGCTCCACCATGGTGGCTGCAGGTGTTAAGGTTTTTTGTTAAAATCAGATATATTAGTGACTAAATATGTGTTATTATGCCTATAACGCACACTTGTGAATGTGTGTGAGTGTGAATGGGTGTGTGTGGGGGTTATGGCAGTGTGTGTGTGTGTGTGTATGCGCGCCTGGCGCGTCACAATGTACTTGGGAGTGTAGTATGTGCATCCATGTCATAGTACCGTTGTGTGAGAGGTGGACCTGGCTGTATAAGCCTACTGTGCGTACACCTAGCTCACATACAGTACGTGGGTGCATGTGTATATATGTCTACATGTGTGTATATGTGTGTTACACCCTAAAGCCAACATTTGCGTTCAGAGGGGAGGCGGGAGTTGGTCCTTTTACAGCACCCATATGGTTCTCATTTTTCTATACACATTCATGAGCCATTTCTGCATTTTTTTTTTTTGGGAAAAAAATAAGGGGAGGGAGCGGAAAGGAAGAGAGAGAGAGAGAGAAAGAAAGAAAGAGAGAAAAAAATGATTGAATTCCCAGTAGAGATGTCAGATCAGAGAGCCGACTTGTTTCACAACTAGCCTGGTTACAGAGACTAATGTGAAGGACCTCACAGGGTTTACCTTTCTCTCTCTCTCTCTTTCTCTGTATCTCGTTCTGTTTACCTCTTTCTAATTCTGTCTCTTGGCCTCTCACTAAATCTCTCTCTCTCTCTCTCTGTATCTCGCTCTGTTTACCTCTTTCTCTCTCTCATACACACTCTCTCTCTCTCTCGTTCTCTCTCTGTATCTCGCTCTGTTTACTTCTTTCTCTCTCTCATACACACTCTCTCTCTCTCTCGTTCTCTCTCTCTCTGTATCTCGTTCTGTTTACCTCTTTCCAATTCTGTCTCTTGACCTCTCACTAAATCTCTCTCCATCCCTGTTGGTCTCGCTGGTTTTCTCTGTCCGTCTTTCTCTGTCCGTCTTTCTCTGTGTGTCAGTTTTATGTCTCGTCACCTCTCCTTGCCATTCTATTCGTCTACCTTGTCTGTCTCACTGCACATTTCCATCGATGCCGTGTATCTCACAAACACATCCACATGTCTTTCCCCTCCCGCCATGCCCCCCCCCCCACTTCTTCTCCTGCACTCTCTCATCGCGTCTTTCTCAGACAAACAGAAAAATATTTTGTTTGATTTTTCACACACACACACACACACACACACACACACACACACACACACACACACACACACACACACACACACACACAGAAAGACTCTCTTGCAACTGCGTAAGACACACACACTTGAAAACAGACCTCACAAAACGTCTCGGCAGCTCGTGTGCCCCAAGGACAGAAAGGAGGAAAACCAAAACCATACGAGCTCGGAGAGCACACGAGACAGACAGAAGGGTAAGGACAGAGGAAGAGAAAGATGAGGCGTATCCATTATTCACAACATCTTTAATGATGATGTCCCAGCACTATTAAGACAGGGACAAGTCAAAAAGAAACTTGCGACTGGCCGGTGACCATTTGTCTTACGCGGGTGTGGACTGAGTGTGTGAATGTGTACACCGACACATGCAGGCGTGTCATTTGTGAGTTAGTGTGGACATGAGAGTGTGTACAGGGGAATTTGTGTGCAATTCCGAGTGACAATAAAGTGAGTCTTTGTCTGCAGCAACAGCGAGGATGTGTTCACAGTAAAATACACATATCTGACTTAGAGCTGCATGAGTGTGTCTTTGTTTGTGCGTGTAAGAAAGATGTCTCTGCTTTAAACTCAAAAAGCCAACAAATCAGCCAGCAGCCACCTCTGTATGGTCTTTATAACCCAGCTTGTACTGTGTGTGTGTGTGTGTGTGTGTGTGTGTGTGTGTGTGTGTGTGTGTGTGTGTGTGTGTGTGTGTGTGTGTGTGTGTGTGTGCGTGTGTAGGTCTGTGTGCAGGTCTGTGTGTGGGTAAGAGCCGTCAAGGATCGGAGTGTGAACAAGCAGCAGCTGGTGAGAAGTGGGGGACTGACAAGGTGTTTAGAGAGCGTGAGAGAGACAGAGAGAGAGAGAGAGAGAGAGAGAGAGAGAGAGAGAGAGAGAGAGAGAGAGAGAGAGAGAGAGAGAGAGAGAGAGAGAGAGAGAGACAGAGAGAGATAGAAGTGGCAGAGAGACAAAGATAGAGAGGAGAGAGACAGAGAGGACAATCACAGAGGAATGGAGTGAAGAAAAGAGACCATAAGCCAAGAGAGAGGGAGAGGAAATGGAAAGACAGGAAGTGTATGAGAAAGAAAGAAGAAGAGAGGAAATGCAGGGGACCGAGAATGAAGGAGAGGGGAGAGTGAGCTGTGATGAGGTGCTCGGGATTCTAAGATGGGCCAGCCTCAGATCAAAACCTTCCTGCCGCAAACAGGCACAGACACACAAACTGTGTTTGTGTGAATGAAACGGTGAACCTCACCCCAGTTGAGCCCAAACGACACAAAGGGGATGTCCTGATTTGAAGGGCACAACAGCGCTTCCCCTTACATTCCACACCAAACCAGCACCAGCTCTCTTGGAATGCATATGAAAGTGTGCCGGCGTGCACGTGTGTGACATTGATTCATTGTGTGTGTGTGTGTGTGTGTGTGTGTGTGTGTGTGTGTGTGTGTGTGTGTGTGTGTATGGTATGCTTTTGCGGGTGCTGGTGTAAAGGGTGTCCGTATCATATTCGCATTCTTTTCTGTGGAAACTATCAACTTTTTCATTTGTCCTAATCACGCCCGTTCTTGCTTTTGCATCTATAAACGAGAGCGTGTGCATATTTGTGTTTGTGTGCATGTGCGAGTATGTATCATGTTCACATTCTTTCGTGAGGGAATATGAACTCGGAATACAGATGACTGCTTTTGTGGGTTCGGCATCTGTGCGTGTGTGTGTGTGTGCACGCGCACACACATACACTACCTTTTCAGGTCTGTGTGTCTGCATCTGTGATTTTTGCACCTGTCAAAGGGATTGCTTCTCTGGATAGCATAGTGGTCTATTCCGTTGCCTGCCAACACGGGGATCGCCGGTTCGAATCCTCGTGTTACCTCCGGCTTGGTCGGGCATCCCTACAGATATAATTGGCCGTGTCTGCGGGTGGGATGCTGGATGTGGGTATGTGTCCTGGTCGCTGCACTAGCGCCTCCTCTGGTCGGTCGAGGTGCCTGTTCGGGGGGGTAGGGGGAACGGAGGGGAATAGTGTGATCCTCCCACGGGCTACGTCCCCCTGGCGAAACTCTTCACTGTCAGGTGAAAAGAAATGACTGGCGACTCCACATGAATCGGAGGAGGCATGTGGTAGTCTGCAGCCCTCGCCAGCTTGCCAGAAGGGGTGGAGCACCGACCGGGATGGCTTGGAAGAGTGGGGTAATTGACCACATACAATTAAGGAGAAAAAGGGGGGGGGGGCCCAAAAAAAGAGATTGTTTCTGAGTCGAAATTGTTTCCGTCTATGTACACTTGTTGGTGTTTGTATTTGCGGCTACTGTGTGTGCACATGTGCTGAGATAGTTTTTTAGATAGCTTTATCCCGTAATTGAACCCCTCCCCCGTCTCAGTTCAACACATTTAATCAAAGATGCAATGCAATGCAACAGTGTTATATGAACACTGTCTTTATTACTATCCGTCGCTTTCTTTCCCTATTGTTGTCTACACCGCTCTATCTCTTTTTATTGTTTTATGATGAATCCTATTATCGAGAGGAAATTGTCTCTCGCTGGAGTGAAAACACTTATCTATTAAATCTCTGTCTTTGTCTCGCTCCCTCTCTCTATATCTCTCCGTGTGTAAATCACAGGGGACTGGATATGTGATGACAATCAGCTGATATGACCAGAGGAAGAGCATTAATCTTCTTCGATATTCATGTCACAGGATGAAACCCCCCTTTGCTGAGAGCAAAGGAGGGTTTCTATCTCGCTCTTTTTTTTTTTTCAACAATCGTGTCATACACTGATGTTTGTCTTCCTTTCCTGTTTTAGGTGGGATGGCTCGCGTTGCTTGGATGGGCTGCCACTGCACCTAAACGAATTACAGAAGCATTGGATTTTTATTATCAGGTTGACTGAATACCATTTTAGAGATTTTCATTTGCTCTTATTCCAGTCTGGGCCTTTTGCATCAAAAAATATTCAAATGCTATTTCCAAGAATTTAACATGCTGATGTCAGCTGGTATTGAATGGGACCTCTCTTGTGTGGCTAAGAGCTTACGACATGGTTTTGTTTTCCTTTTAATTTCAACGTTAACATCAGATGTTATGCAGATATGCAACCAACTCTTGTTGCAGCTCAATATTGGAGCCTGTCTTATGCTGACATACTTGTTTGTTCCAGTATACCTGTAAAATCCCAAGGTCAAAAGTAAAGTACTGTGGTCTCAACTCGCTGCCTTCTCATCATTTCGATCTCCAATTTCACCCCATCCTACATCTTCATTTCAAAGTTGTGAGCCATAGCTTGTATAAAGAGCATTATTGGCACAATGTAAACAGAGAAAAAAACAGCTCACTTACACCCCCACAATAGTAATTCATAGTGCGATACAGAAGATTAGGACTTTAATATTGCTAGCAGAGAAAAGATGGATCAAGGATTTTCATGGACAGTGTATTATAAATGTCTAATTAAATTATATGCAGAGACTAATTCTGCAAAACTGCTAATTTTGCAATTTCCTGAGGGGACAATTCTTTAAATTCTTTATTTAGGTTACAGTCTGAGTCTGATATATCTGGCAGAGAAACCACTGATCCTCTTCATTAGCAAACAGACTGGTGGGCGATTACAGAGGAACTGATAAAAGAGACACATAGGGAGAGAGGGGGGGGTAGGGAGAAAAAAACAGCAGAGCAAGAAATTAAAAAAGAAAACAAGAAAAAGACAGGATGTGACAGAGAGAGAGAGAGAGAGAGAGAGAGAGAGAGAGAGAGAGAGAGAGAGAGAGAGGAGAGAGAGAGAGAGAGAGAGAGAGAGAGAGAGAGAGAGAGAGAGAGAGAGAGAGAAAGCCAGCATAAGAGTGAGAGAGTGCTGGGGAATGCTTCTGAGAACAAAGTGATTAAGCTTGTTAAAATTCTAATGACAAAGAATTACAACCAAGACCTCCGGATGTCCGGCTCTATGTGTGTGTGTGTGTGTGTGTGCACGTGCGGGCATGTGTGTGTGTGTGACTATGTTCTTGAGTATCTTCAATAAGCCAGCCAGGTGCAAACCTTCACCAAGAAATGTCGAGAAAAGAAAAATGAGAGCGAGAAAGAGAGACAGACAGACAGAGAGAACTGCAAAATGAGAGCAAATGAGGAACGAGGAGAGAGACAAGACAGAAAAGGATGAAAAAAGCAAAGCAATAAAGTGGAGAGTGGAAGGGATTAAGTGAATGGTTAAGGGGGAGATAGAGAAAGAAGAGAGGTCAAATGAACAAGAGAAAGGAAAACAAAGCCAAGAACTAACATGACAGAGTTGGGTGTGTTCCAGTAAGGCCACAACCCCCAGGAGCAGATCTGCCCCATTCATTAAGGAACTGTACTTGTGTGTGTGTGTGTGTGTGTGTGTGTGTGTGTGTGTGTGTGTGTGTGTGTGTGTGTGTGTGTGTGTGTGTGTGTGTGTGTGTGTGTGTGTGTGTGTGTGTGTTGCATCACTTTGGAATGTGAAGAATCCCTCTCTCTGAGCGTGTCTTCACCACAAAATACACTTTCACCAACTTTGTTATCAGTTTCTTCTGTCCTTGTGAGGAAATGTGAGATAAGAATGTTAAGGATGAGTTAACGAAACTCTGCAATGACCTCTCCTCAGTACGCATCATTTACATCAGCTTCTCAGCATCACGCTAACACCCTCAAGCAGCACTAGCGTTAGCTTACATTTGTAGCTCAGCAGCATTAAAAGCAACCCATCGTAAAATGACAACAGGTTAGCAAGTTAACAACTTTAATAGCTACATGCACCCTTATTTTGATCCGTCTACCTGTCTACCCATATGTATTCATCATTGTCTTTTTATTCTGTTATTATCTATAATAATCACTGCTATTATGGCTATCCCAACTATTATTACTCCACTTTTCAAATGCTATGGGAGTGCAGATGCCTTTTCACTTCACGTAGCCAATTAAAGCCCACTGTGCGGATTAAGAGAGAGGGAGAGAGACAGCCAATGTTAAGTGATGCCATTAAGCGAGCCATGTCTATGTAAGCCGAGAAGAAGTGTAATACTCCTACGCCATGCGATGCTAGCTCATTTGTCATCCACTGACAAGCCACGCAGCCCGGTATGAGCGGCCGCCAACGTCAACAATGTTTCACCGAGGGAAAGGAAGAGAAGCAAAAACGGACACGGGGAAAGTGAGGAGAGAAGTGACGGAACAGCTTGAGAGACGAGCGGAGGAAGGACGACAGGTCAGAGGAAATTATTTGGGGGAGAATGGAGTGAGAGCTAGAGATAGAGGGAGAGGGAGAGAGAGCGAAAGGGGAACAGAATAACATAGTATGCATAAAACAAGAAGTGCAAGAAAGAAGAAGGGAGGGGTAGACAGAGACGAAGATGGTGGCAGACAGATAGAGGGGTTGAACTGCAACAAAAAGATGGAGACAGACACACAGTGGGGTAAAGAAGACAGACATAAAAAAGGAGTGTGTATGGTAAACAGAAATACCTTGAGAATAAGAGGAGACTGTTCCTGGTGGGTAAGAGACAGTGAGCCAAAGAGAGAGGGGGGGGGGGGCATGTTGTCATGGTGAGAGATTCCTAAATCCTCTTGTTGACTGACATTTCCTCTTCCTTAAATGCCTCATCTGAACTGCTTTTGTTTGTCCATCCTGCATGCACATGCGTGTGTGCATGTGCGTGTGTGTGCGTGCGTGCATGTGTGTCCACTGTATGTGTGCTAGTAATCTATGCAGGCTTTGTGCGGTCTTTGCTAGGCTAAGTCTTTAAAGCCTGTACCAAATCCACTTGCCGAAGACAATGCAACTACAAGTGGCTCCGTTTACTTCCACAGGCACAATGTAAGTCTGATGCTGTGGGAGAGATTGTCTGAGAAGTCATTCATTCACTTTGACTGATTACTCTTTTCTTCCGTTCTCATTATTTTTCTTTCGTTCTAATTATTTTTCCATCCTTCTTTCTTTCACTACATCCTTATGTGCGTCTCTGGGCTCTGAAAGATAATTGTAATCATGTGTGGACATCAAATAGTTAAATACAGTGGACTGAGACGTAAAAGCCTCTGATGCCTTGCAGAAGGAGGAGAGAGTTCTGACACAGCTGCTTCATACAAGGGAAATGTCCTCTTTACACTGACACGGGACTTGGCAGGTCACATTATCTGTTTGTCTAGGTATCTAAATCTGGTTCTACTAAAAAATGATGGGATTTCACCAAAAGAAGTTAGAGCAACACTGACACGAGACTTGCTAGGCACACAAAAGGATGATGGCGGAGGACAGGGGAAGATAAAAAGCAGAGAAACTGATAGAAAATGGAAGAAAACAATGAGTTCTTGAATGCAGCCAAACAAGATTTATGCAACAGTTTAACATACAGGAGTTTTTTGTGTTTTTTTTTAACAATTTACTTGGACTATGACAGTGATTCAGGGGGAAAATGCACAGACCACATACTCGTAGCGTAGTGGGTGTGAATCCAGTTGTGCTGCAAATCAAAAATTCCTTCCTCTCGGCTGCGGTATTCTTCCTGTCACTTTGTAAACACTGTGGAGAAGTATAGCCATGAAGAATAATTTGAAAAGGAGCAAATCGAGGGTAGAGTCAAACAAAAATGTGTCTCCTTTTTGGTAGGGCAACTATCAAACTGACACATGAAATCGTTTAAAAAATATAGATGGAATGGATGGGTACGAGATAAATGATGAAACAGCTTTGATCCAAAGGATGCAGACGTAGCAATATGGCGGCACAGCCAATGCCGCTGAAGCAAGATTTACCAGAGAAAAGTGGAGAAGAGATAGAGATGGAGTTCAAACACTGCTCCCAAGGCATTTGTAAGTTAACAATACTTTTCTGAGCAACTGTTAAAGAGCTCCTGTTAAAGAGCTCCTTAAGGAAGTACATAAAGTTAATTAAAATTATAGATGGGCTAAAATTATTTAAGAAATGATTACAATATGACTTGCATCCTGTGAATACAAAGAAGGGTGAAAAACACCCAAAATGTCAATGTATCCGTTCGTAGGATTCAATTGTCTTTCCCATCTAGCGAACTAGCTAAACGTGTCTTCCAGGGAGAGAGGTAAGTGATGTTAAAAAAGAGGGATAGCTCATTTGACCCAACGCTTCAACCCTATTGGGAGCTGAAATGGCCCAATCAGCCAATCATAAATTAGTTTCGGCAGGCTGTTATTAAGGGGCTCAGACATCCGCCCAGCATGGAATCCGACACTCGCTCATGATTGGTGGGATTGCCTGGGGTGCCGTGGTAACGACAGGTTGTCGCAGAGAAAGAGCTTTGTGGGTGTTGACATCAGCGAAGGGGAAAGGTCAGTGCCAAGAGAGACCGCTCACAAGACCACAGTGTTTGGGGGGGGTTGTACGTTCACGTGTGTGTGTGTGTGTGTGTGTATGACATCTGTAACATTCGATGTTCTCATTAACTGTGAAGCTGATTTACAATTGGTTTAATTACAAAGCTCTGGTCACAAATCAATTAGGCCCCTATCTCCCCGTCTCCAAGCACACCCTTTCCACAGGTCAAAGTTTGCATGTGTAGTACGTGTATGCTTGTCCACTTGCATATGGACCAGAGCTGATTTGTGTATCTGTGCATGTGTGTGTGTGTGTGTGTGTGTGTGTGTGTGTGTGTGTGTGTGTGTCCTGGATCAGGAAGTGCCATAGACAAAAGCTCCAGTCTGATCCATAGTTTCCTGTGGAGAGAGGCCTAATGGCCGCCCTCACCCTCCTAATGGACTCTTCATTAACAAGCACTGCTCTAAGCAGACTGCATCTTTAGGGTTAAAATAATAATGCTGTGCCATGTAAGTAAACCATAGACATGATCCTGATTACTAAATATGATAAATATAACTGGTAGTACATGGCTTTAACTGGCTAGTACGATACATCCTAATTCCTACTTCCTACTCATGGACGTGAAATTACATAAGACTAACACAAAAACATCATATAGATGAAGTTAAATACAATGCCCAACACGAGTAATCAGATTACATTAATCTTAAAACTCAATTTATTCACAGATTATGGGCACTTTATCTTCTGCACCCTTTTCGTGGATGAACTATTAAAGGGTATTACTTTAGATACAGCTTGGTACGTGGACAGCATCAAGAGGGGAAAAAGAAATGATGTATGTAATGGGACAACAGTTGTGCGATCACAGAATCTTATCATGTTTAAACTTGGGTAAATTAAATTTGGTAAATTACAGCTCCGAACCCTAATAATGTATCACATTATTAATAACAAATCTTCTATCAGGACAACTTTATACCACTCGACATTTTCTGATTAATTAAGATGAACGCACCCAAAAACACCGAGTTTGGAATTCAAATAAGGTCTGATGATTTCCAACGCGACCAGGGAGCTACTATATTACAAATTTGTTATGGTCATGTATTCAAAATTAAATTACATTTTCTATCGCACTATCGATCAAAGACACAATCGAGAATTCACTGAGCATTTTTGAATTCAGAATACTCACACTGCTTCCAAAGACTTGAACTACAAGGAAAATAAACTTTCCTATAGAGTTGGTGTTTATCTTTTTCGGTTTTGCTTCCACCCACCCCCATCCCCTGAATTTCATAACCTACACCCTTGAGCTACAACCCCAGCCGGACCCGTTCATTTCATTCAGTCCCAACTGAATTCCCTGAGCAGAGCTTAGCACAATATCTCAGCTGAAATCGGCTGAACGCATTTCTGTGTTGGCTGTCAAACGGCGGCCACCATCCAACTGCGAGACCCTGTCAGTGCCGGTTCTGAGAGCAACAAATCATTACTAATCTAATGGGAGAAGGGGCTGTCTGCAGGGAGCAGTGCAGTATGCAAGCACGCGTGTGTGCGTGTGTTTTTAACATGTGTGTGTTGTGTCAGAGAGAGAGATGACTGCGGGGCAGGACGAGAGCGAAGGCCTGACAGGGACAAATTGTAAATGGACACCTATCATATCTAATCTCATGTGAAGGTTCAGGATGTGAGAGTCATACCCGCCTGCCAATTTCATTACCGTCAGTGGTGAATACATAATCTCATGTAATGCATAACATAATGTCCCTGCGTGTGTTGAATATTTAGCTCTTGGACCGGGATACTGAGTCGGGGATAGCCTGAACCAGAGGATAGACGGAGCAACTGCACAGGAGGTCAGTGGTTTGAGTCCCTTGGCCGGCTTGCTGCAGGAGTAAAAAGTGCACTACTCCTCCCTTGCTCAAGCCCTACTGTGAAAAGAGTACAAAGAAGTGATGACTAGGTCCGCGGTGGCGTAGCGGTCTAAGCATCGGCTTGGTGTCGATGCAGTTGCCCACTGGGGACTGGGGTTCGCGCCCCGGTCTCGTCAGATCCGACTATGGCCGGACTCGATGAAGCAGCAATCATTGGCAACGCTGTCTTCGGGAGGGGGGCGGAGTCGGCTTGTGTTCGTCATGTGAATGCGTCTCTGTGTGTGTCGGAAAAACAGTGGTTCGGCTTGGATTCGCCTTGTCACGAAAGTGGGGAGGCGCTTTCCTTCGAGACTGCCGGCCGGAGAGATGCAGTTGGCGAACGCATGCAATACAAGGGTGGGTGTTTGAATTAAAATAGGGATCAATTGGCCACTAAATTGGGAGAAAAAAGGGAAAAATCAGAAATAAATTTATAAAAAAAAAAAAAAAGAAGTGATGACTACAATTGTCACGATGTCCAACATCAGCCGCATGTCCCGTCGAAGTGCCCTTGAGCAATACACTCAACTCCAAATTGATAAAAAAAAAAGTATCACGTATAAATACCCCAAAATGTAAATGTGACGTCTTCCTTGTAAACAAAGCGAAAATACATCTAGTTTGTCATTCTGACAGGATTTAACGCCCACTGCAGTGTGGCTGATTTGGAAATAATTCATTGCCATACTTTAAAAAGGAAAATCACGGGGCGTCTGGGTAAGCGTAGCTATTCTGATGCCTACCAATACGGGGATCGCCTGTTCGAATCCCTGTGTTACCTCCAGCTTGGTCAGGCATCCCTACAGACACAATTGGCCGTGTCTGTGGGTGGGAAGCTGAATGTGGATATGTGTCCTGGTCGCTGTACTAGCGCCTCCTCTGGTCAGTCGAGGCGCCTGTTCGGGGGGGAGGGGGAACTGGGGGGAATCGCGTGATCCTCCCATGCGCTACGTCGCCCTGGCAAAACTCCTCAGCGTCAGCTGAAAAGAAGCAGCTGGCGATTCCACATGTATCGGAGGAGGCATGTGGTAGTCTGCAGCCCTCCCTGGGGCTACAATTGGGGGTGGGGGTATAAAAAAAAGGATACAATTGGGGGGGAGGAGGGAATAAAAAAAGGAAACTCACCAATACAGCTAATGAACGATTTGTATCAGAAAAAAAATTTGTTTGTTTGTTTTGTTTTGTATCCAAAAGATCCCACAAAATATCATATTAAAGGAAAATTCATAGTTTTTTGCCATTGTGCATACTGATTATGATATCATTTTACTCACTTTACTCATTCCATTTTGGAAATTTTGGACATGGGACCACCAATAGACAAAGCTTTACAACTCTGGCTGACAGTAAGTCGACCACGTCTGCCGCAGGCGACAATGTCCTGGCGCCATTTATGATGACCCCCGAGACCGATATAAATCATTTCTAGCTGTTTGTACAATGTGATAATAGTTTCACTTCAGCATGTACAGTGTGATGGTGTACAAGGTCGTTGTATCAAGATTTTACTTTTTTCCTGTCGTGCAGTGTGAAATACACTAAATGTGCATGGCGGCCATATTCGTACAGTGTGTAGGAGCCTTAACAGAGCAAATGAACATGAGTGTCAGATATATTTCAGAAGTCTAGTTTAACCCTGTTATCTAAACTACCTAATTGGAAGTCAAAATGAAAATGCAAATTAAAAGTTATTACGTGAAATGTCCAATATTATCAATGGTCGATTGCAACAAAGCCGATGATTAAATTATATAACCGATATGCACGATGGCAAAATATAAAAAAAACTACAAAAATAAGACCCAAGTTGTAAAAAATAAATGTTCCTTTGAGCTCTGACTCAGTTAATCCTTTAAATCAGCTCAGAAATAGCTACAAAGACAAAATGGCTTGCAAGACAAAGTGGCTTAGAAGACAAGTGGCTTGCATGCCCACTGTCAGGCGCTCTCACCCAGCAGTTCAAAATCCAAATCTGATTGGCAATCCAAGTTAAATTAAGTTTCCGTAATATTGATTTAGTAATGTAGCTATCAGATTTTAATACATCACATTTGCACACGGGCAGCTAGCTAATGGCTAATGAGCTAATCTATATGCACACTGTTTATACAGCCAGAGCACAGCGGTTATGGCCAGATCCATACAGCCTCATAAAGAGTGATGCTGTAGAAAGAAAGGGATGATATAATGAAATGAAAGTGAGAAATAGCATCGAGAGAGAGAGAGGGAGGGAGAGAGCGAGAACACGAGAATAAGAGGGAGGGGAGTAGAAAGACAAATGTAGGAGGGAAATAGGTAAAAGATGTGGCTGAGATGTGTGTAATGAAATGGAATTACTTGATGGTGAGAGCGAGAGAAAGGGAGAGATAAGGGAGGGGAACACATAAAGAAGGGGAGGACATTTGAATGTTTTGAATTAACACTGTGTAGTATAACCGAGGAAGGTTAAAAAGGCCACTGTGACTGTGTGATGGAAACTACCCAATAAAACACAACTGTCTATTCAATGTACCATGACATGACTTTAAACTCACGATTGGGTCATAGTCTTATATACAGTAACAACTGTTCGGTACACACACTCTACTGTATTAACTACAGTCCTCTCTCTGTCCCGTCTCGCCTTCACACACACACACCCCTGGCTTACATGGCTTAGTTCTTTCTGCTTCATTCCCACCCCCTATGCACGCTGTATGTAATGCCATTCAATGCGCTCCCCGTACCTCATACATTCTCTGGCTATGCAAGCAATCACTTTTATATACACACATCTAAGGACATATGCACTCATACTCACACTCTCATACAAAATACATGTCTAAGATTCCATATGCAGGCATGCACACACATGCACACACACACACACACACACAAACCAATGGAGTTGCAAAGTAAACTCAGCTCATCTTCTCCTGCTCATTCAAAAGGGAGTGTGTGAACCTCTAGTACTCTAGTGACACACTCTCATGCATACTACACACACATAGACAGCAGAGTGTGTGTATGCATGTACTGTGTGCCTGTGTGTGTGTGTGTGTGTGTGTGCGCGCGCTGAGTTGATGTACCGACACCTTGACCGCAGACATGCCCAGATGCTGGTAGATTGTGGGATATGTGAGCAATACAAAAGAGCCCTCAGAATACCAGAGTAACAGAGGTCTTTTTTTTTCTCTCCCTCTCAATCACGGAAGAGTGGAAAAATACAATGCGGGTTCCCTTTGTGTTCAGACACTAATGCAGAACCTATTCAATGTGATGTATGTGAGACAACATTTACTTTCTGGCTGTCAAATGTCCTTCCAAAAACAAACCAGTGTCAAAAAATAGCTGGAGAAATGTTCCTTGTGTTTGTGTTTCTTGAGCCATCACACACGTGGAAGGTAGTCAGCTCACGAGATGCACAAGCTTTAAATGTGATTCACCACAACCACTATGCCGCCTAGCTATTTTCTTCCAATCTGGTAATGATGATGAGCTTGACTATCATTGTCATTAATAATATTAGAAGTGCAAGTAATATAAGCAGGACTGCTTCTACTATTGCATCAAACTATATCACCTTTTTAAAGTTCAAATTGGTAAGATTAACGTGCAAGCCACTGTCTTTTTTATGCTTCCCATCGCTAGCATATTGAAGACAACAGCTAATCCGCGAGTATTCTGATTATTACACTTTTCTAGCTGCTCATTTTAATGGTTTCTGGTGGTGGCCTTGCTCGGAAACAAAATGAGACTGCACACAGCTCTTTCCATTTTCACCAGGGCAGCCAAATGCATAAGAACGAAGTCAGTAGCGCAAGTTTTGAAGAAGAAGCAGAGCTGTGGTGGCGATCCAGTAGATATACAGAAGCAGAACATGCTCGCTAAATACCTTTACTACCAGACACTTGCACATCAGCAGCTAAAGCCCAGTTTCAATTCAATTCAATTCAATTCAATTCAATTCAATTCAATGTATTGTCATTAAAAACAATGTGCAGGCACATGTTAAAAATGAAATGAGGGCTGTGGCTTCACCAAGTTATTGGTCAGAAATAAAATGACACTGCACACAGCTCTTTACATTTCACCAGGGCAGCCAAATGCAGAAGAACAAAGTCGGTAGTGCAAGTTTGAAGAAGTGGGGAAGGAGCTGACATAACATGTAGACTGGTCAATCACCACTGTATCACTATAGGTGTCAGTAAATTAAACATGAACAATGATCTAATGCCGGGATCAGACTACACGATTTCAGCCTGATTTTGACACGATTTTGTCGTCGCTGAAAATTTCCAGCCTCGGGTCCGATTATGAATGTTGGGCACAACAAACGGGCATCTTTACCCTGTGTAGTGTGACATAATCGAAGAACAGAGTGATGTGGCACCTGGGACACCTCACGACACCCCAAGGAAAAGTCTAGCATGTCAGAATCATTTGTATTTTCCTGCCTAGTCCGACATCTCCTATGATGTGCTCCTTGACGTTGCCTAATATGATGAGTGCACTCTGGTACACATATGTGAACATGGCAAAGAGAAAGCGATGCTGCTGTTGCTGCTGTCAGGTGGACCAACGAAACCAAGGAAAGGTCCGTTGAGCAGTGGCAACAATACCCCTGCAGGCCTTTTTGACATTTCCTCGAGGGAGGACCATGACAGAGTCAAAAAACATAGGCTAAATGTTGGCGAGAAACAGCGGAGGCACTTCAGCAACCCAGTGAGTAGCTGGTTAAGCTATGGTAGGTAGCACTAGCCCCAACAGCGTCAACAACTGTTTTTTCTTTCTTTTCTTTTCGCAAGACAAGACCGCCAGCATCAAACGTAGCATTTCTGTAGCCATGATTGACAATTTCTTGACCCTCTTCCATGATGACCTATGAACTCGTGCAAGATTGTGAAAGGCAGCGTACGATGATTGGCCGGGGCCATACTTGTAGTGTTGCCAGTCTCCCGGCCAAGACATGGCAAGAATTTATGGCACTATGATTGCCAAATCTAACATTGTGAAAGACAAAAATATCATGTAGTCTGATCCTGGCTTAAAGGATTGTAGGTTAAAAAAAAAGTCCGAAATTGAAATTAGGTAGACTGTGCATGTCAGGCTGTAGGTCTCTATACCATGATATAAACCACACACCCCAGCAGCCTTGATGCAATGAAATGAAATGAAATGGGGAAAAAAAACAGTCATTTTATCTCATGGCTTCTATTGGTTTTGATTTAAATAACAAAAGATGCTGTTTTCCCATCACCGGTTTGGCTGCATGCATGAGTACACAAATCTGGCTGACCAAATTGTGAGCTCAATGTAGACAGCTAAAGGAAGAAAAATGAAAAGAAAAGAAGACAAATTAGATTAAAAAGAAGCGGAGTACAGATAGTGAGAGAAAAGAAAGACAAATTAGATTATGTGCAAGTATCTGAAATATGTGAAAGAAAAGAATATGATACTTTAGAGAAAAGAAAAGTCCTCATCGATAAGCAAACATTAATTTCATGGTCAATAGTTGCTCAAAGAGCCATCTAGAGAAACATCTGTTTTAAACTATAGCTATCCATTTCTGTACAATGTGTAATTGACCAGCATGGCCACTGAAGCTAAACCAACACATCTTTCACTATGGCACGTGAATTAAAGTCATAGTCTACAGCAAAACCCATAATAACCGTCAAAGAAACAGCAGGCATCAAAAACCACAGAACAACTGGATATCTACAATATGTATGAAAAGAATGTTTCGCACTCAAAATAGTATTTTCTCACTTCCAACACTACCCGAACGCCACAAAGCTTACGTAAGAGCAAGTTTTATTACACAGTAGGAGCTCCTCCTTGAGCAACTGGGGGTTCGGTGCCTTGCTCAAGGGCATTTATTTTTTACGACGGCTATTAAAGGTGCAGTAAATGAATGCTGCCCCCCCCCCCCCCATTTTCGCCTTCCAGACATTTCCAGACAGCCAAAGCCTTCACACTGATCAGCATTCTGGTCCAAGGGAGGCGTTCACACAGGTTACCGCTGCAAGTGAAACAGTCTCCATGCTATTACACCAGCACACTGAGGGGGGTCGGCTTCATTTCACACAGCCTGCTGAGCTTATGTTCTTAATTCATATGCAGGGCACTTGCAGTCGTCAACCATTCTGGCAGTCCTGCATCTATTCTCACCATCTGCTTATCATAAGGTAGTACAGGGTGGCAGTCCTCGTTAAAAAACGGAGCTGAGTTTTGACGGCTCTGACACATTGTTGATTCAAACAGATGTTTTGTGATGACAAACGCACTGGATAGAGAACAGAGAGTTGTCTCTCATGGTCTTACCAAGTTTATTTGGTGCAAAAAACTTTGGTTTTGTTTTGTTTTCTACTTTGTTTTATTTGCTCTTGTTTTTTTCTCAAAGGGAGAGTCAATACTCTCTTTCTCTCTCTCTCTCTCTCTCTCCAGTTTGTTCCCAATCCGTATCTCTCTGTCTCGTTTTGCTTCCTTCTTCTTATTCTTCTTCTCCCTTCTGTCGCTCTCTTGCTTCTTCGGTGTTGCTCGTTCGATTCTTTACCTTGCCGTTTTTCCTTAGCCTTCACTGTCTCTGCCTCTTTGGCTTTTTCCTTCTTTCTTTTGTAAGCCCGTTCACCATCTCTGCCTGTCTCTTGCTCTCTCTATCTCACTCCCTCCCTCTCTCTATCTCCGTCTCTCTTTCGCTACCCCTTTTCTCTCCCATTCTCTCTCCCTCTCTCATTCCCTCATTCCTTCCATTCTACTGTTATTTGTTCTGTGTCTCAAGCCAAGGTGGATGTCATTTATTATTGAGTGATCCTCCACACACTTCAACCCACAACATTCAAACAAACACGCACAAATGGTTTATTCAACAACTTAACAACGGCTAGAAAACAGGAAACCCCTCTGGTAGATTTTTACACAACAGCAGGGAAGAAGAACCAAGGAGGAACAGATGATGATGGAGAGACAGAGAGTGAGAGATAGACAGATTGAGAGGAGAAGAGACTTAGAGTAAATACATGAGACAGCATGACGGAGAAATGTGTGACCATAAAACGTGGTGTTGACAACAAAGCTAGAGACAGCTTGATGGGGACCGTGAAATAAAGACATGGAGTAGCCACTATAATATCCAATGTCCGGTCAATAAAACCAACCAAACTAAGTTGAAGTAACGCACACGGGTGTACAGCAGTATAACACAGAGGAGGCTAAAGGGAAAGGAAGGAAGAAGAGACACGGAGACTTGGAAAACAAACCAAAACAGAAAGACAAATGTAGAAAAAAAATCACTCGGGCTTCTTTGAAGTCTTTTGTTGTTGGGCAAGGTGGGCGTGTGTTTGCACTCGACTGTGTGTGTGTGTGTGTGTGTGTGTGTTGGGTTTGTGTGCGTGAGGAAGAGTGAGGGAGTTTCGCAGTTGGAAATCTCTCGCTCCGGGGCAAATTTAACAAGACTGACTCCTACTCTACTAACAACTTCAGCTTCACAGTGACGGGGAACGGTGAAATCAGCAGTTCAGTGCGAGTTCACCTTCCGTTTCAAACATCCCAGTTCATCTTCACAGCCTGCACAAAGGCTACGGAAATAAACAAAAACCTCTCCAAAGTCTTTTTTTTCCTTCTTTTTCAAAAAGGTCTGCATTGTCTTTGATGCACGGTTTCTTATTTAGTATTATCCATTTATAATCCGGAGCTGTATGTCAGAGTACGAGGGCTGCTGAGTGAGCATGTGCTGACTGAACTAAATGAGAAAATAAACTGTTAAATCCGTTAGAGATCACACTTAATAAACACGACTTTGTCAAATTAACTTGTTCTGTAGTCTGCACAATAGCCTGATCTATTATTGGACATTTCATTTGAGGCACGCTATCTCACTGCCTCTTTCACTGGCCATACAAAGCTTTTACTCATTCTGCCCTCCATGGTTTGCAAAAGCAACAATCTGAAGTTTTGCACACACACACACACACACACACACAAAAAGAAAAGGAAATGCATGCATGCTTGTTCTTTTCCATTCTGTTCTGTTTGACTTTCTGTTGCTGGCGAGTGAGCAAATTCATAAATATTGAAATCATGATCGCTTTTGCAGTCGCTCAGTTTAATATTTACTTGTGGGATGACGGGGAATGTGCTGACACAACAGCACTCGAGACTGGATCGAATGGATCGATCGACTGGTTCAAACTCAATCACATCTGTATCCCCGTTGTTGGGAAGTTAAAACAAAACACTGATTTTAAGAAGGAAAAGTATTTCTAGCTCTTGCATTTCTTTTCCCTCCTCTCTGTCAATCTCCCTCTCCCAGTCTCACCTCATGCCGGTCTATCTTCTCTTTATTTACATCTTCCCTCTCTCTCCTTCTCTTAAGCTCTCTTCCCTTCGGTGTGTGTGTGTGTGTGTGTGTGTGTGTGTGTGTGTGTGTGTGTGTGTGTGTGTGTGTGTGTGTGTGTGTGTGTGTGTGACAGAAGCAAAAATTTAACTGAGGGAGGTCTGAGGCTAAAACAATTATCACAGCAGACGGACGAAAACATTTTAGTCCACAATGTCTAAAATTGTACAGCACATACACATTCACAAAAACACACGCAGACCAACCTAAACACACACACAGACACAGATACACACACACACACACACACACACACACACACACAGGCGGTGAGACATCCTCACAGACAGACCAGTCATTGACAGTGGCCACCTGTTAACAGTAGCGGGGCAGAGAGAGAGACAGGGCGGTGGATTATGAAGGGGTAGGGGGCCAGCGGAAATTACCCTCTCTCCCTCTACTATTTTACTTCCTGTACACTCGTTTACCCATCTATTCCCCTCTTTGGTTCGACGCTGCCCCTGTCTCTCCCCTTTCTTCTATCTCTTCCTCTTCCTATCCCTCTCACTCTCATTTCTGTCTTTTCTGGAGATTTTCCCTCCGTATCTCATCCCCTTGAAGACCCTCCCTGTCTCTTGTCTCTGCCTCTTTCTCATACTCTCTTTACCTCTCTCTCTCCTTTCCTCTGATGCTACCTTTTTTCCTCTGACACACTCTCTTTGTCCCTTATCGTCCCTTCCCCCACCTGAACCAGTGAAGAATGCGGCCGATTAGGATTTTCCCCACGTGTGTGTGTGTGTGTGTGTGTGTGTGTGTGTGTGTGTGTGTGTGTGTGTGTGAGTGTAGTAGCTACATTCCTATACCGTTATGTAGGGGCGCACACCTGCAGGGCACCTGAGGTCATGAGGTCGACAGACTACACACACACACACACACACACACACACACACACACAGCGTGGGTCATGCATGACTGGGCACCAACTACCTGTTTCTTCTTCTCTGTCCTCCCCCATACCTGCAGCATG
Organism: Lampris incognitus; assembly: GCF_029633865.1. Classification (NCBI taxonomy): domain Eukaryota; kingdom Metazoa; phylum Chordata; class Actinopteri; order Lampriformes; family Lampridae; genus Lampris; species Lampris incognitus. The sequence goes on from NC_079211.1 coordinate 37,053,113, forward strand.
CATACCTGTAACCCACGTACACACATTTCCTATTCATATCTGTCTTAAAATCTCAATTCAGAAGCAACAACGTTAAGTGAAAATGTATTATTTCTTCCACTCTTTGGACTGCTACTTCCTTCCTTCCTTCCTTTTTCTTTCTTATGTCTTCCTTTCTGACATATTTCACAAACTTAACCCTCTTATTTTTTTCTCACCATCCTTATCTCCTTCTTCTCCTTGTAAACCTACACTTCTGCCTGTATTCCCCCCTCCTCCATTATGCTCTCCCCTGTCTATCTGGTCTATGACTCATCTCTTTCTCCACCACAGAGACTCTCTCTCTCTCTCTCTCTCTCTCTCTCTCTCTCTCTCTCTCTCTCTCTCTCTCTCACACACACACACACATACACTTACTGTCTCTGCATTTCTCTGCATTTCTCTGCATGTCTCCATGGGCCCAAGGGCCCAGGCTGGATTCGAACCCAGGCCGCTGCGGTAAGGACTCAGCCTTATGTGGCATGTGCTCTACCAGGTGAGCCACCGGGGCGCCCCCTCTCCCCTAATGTTTTAGCATTGTTAAGTGACTCCTGTGTTTCTACCAGACTCTTAACCAGCCAGGTAGGTGTCTGCCACCGCCTGACTGAACTGAGCCACACTTCACTCTCTCTCTCTCTCGCTCTCCCTCTCTCTCGCCTGGCTCGTCCCTTTGTCTCTCCTCCACATCTCTGTTCCCCATCACATTGCTGTGGGCACTACTGCCTGCCCACAATTTATTGGTCTTCTTTCTTTCTTTCTTTAAGTAAACTCTTTTTTTCCTCAGGTTTTTTTGTTTTTGTAAACCTCATGCCTCTTGGCTGTGTACCACAGCCCAGAGCGCTAACCAATGAGAAAGTCATTAGTGCTGGTAGTTTGCACTGGGATTAAGATGGTAAAACGGTAAATACAGCAAGGCTTACAGATGGCGGCAACACACCGCGGGACCGGGGGGGGGGGCAGATAGGAAGAGAGAAGGGATGAGAGAGAAAGATGGAGAGAGGATTACAGGGTGGGAGAGAGAACGGGGGAGTGAGGAAAAGAGGAATGGAGAGGAAAGAAAGAAAGAAAGAAAGAAAAAAAGAGAGCGACCTCCTTCCCGGCTCATTAAAAGTTAGGGGGGGGGGCTCAAACAGAGCCAGTGGCAGCTTACAGGCCCTCTGCTGCAAAACAAACACACAGACAGAGGGAACAAGTAGCAGAGAGACCGGCAGAATGACAGAGAATGGGGGTACTTAGCTTTCCCAGTCGTTTAGCGGATGTGTTGTTGTCAGTCTTTAGAGGGGCTTAGAGAACACAGCTATTTACTATGGGGCCAGCGGACACAGCTGGCACACACACGCACAGACACACACACACAGACACACACACACACACACACACACAACAGCATACATATTCATTCATTCAACAAGCATGTGCACACTAGTGAGCTTACAAACACACATGGTGGTGAAAACACACAAACACTGTAACACACACACACACATAGACACACAAGAATAGCACAATCCCACGAGTACATGTGTGTACAGAATGCACATAGGGAACACTCGTGTATACACACACACACATAGACACACACACAAACACACACACACACACAAAGGCCCACAAAGAAACCCTCTCACATACACAAATACATTTTTGTATTAACACAAACTCAAAGGCACACACACACACACGCAAACAGCCACATGCACACAATGACATTATTCAGAATTAACCAATTGTGTAAGTGTGGGACCAAAGCTTTTTGGTTACCAGCGGATGAGGAGGAATTGCTCTGTGACAAAGGAACATCTATTGACAGAGGGAGGGATGGATGGAAGGATGTGGGTTTGGAGGGTGTGAAAGACAGAGAGAAAAAAGAAGGCACAGGGCATAGAGAGAGTCAAATGAAAATGACTGTGAGTACACAGACATGCAGAGGACCTCTGGTCTAAATGAGACGGGTCTTTGTGTGGATGGCAGAAAGCCCTTGAGCAAACTGAGGAACAAACCCTATCTTCGAAGAGAAACACACTCAGTACTGACAGACAGACAGACAGACAGACAGACAGATCGACAGACAGACAGACACAGACCGACAGACATAAACAGACAGATAGATCGACAGACAGACAGACAGACAGACAGACAGACAGACAGACAGACAGACAGACAGACAGACAGACAGATAGATATCCTCTTTAACATATGTTGTATTTCATATGAAGAAATCAGATGCAAATTCCACGTTGTTTTGTAAAACAAAGCCATAATTGCTGGGGTGTGTGCATATGCAATGTGTGTGAGTGTGTGCATGTGTGTGTGTCTGCGTGTGTATCCAATTTCACTTTAGCGGACAGTGAAAGAGGAAGCTGTGGGCGATCGGCTCCTCTCTGTACTCTGTGTGGTTTGGGTCCGTGTGTGTGCATTTGTGTGTGCCTTTTTCGCTGATCATGGTTGAGTAGAAGGGCAAGTATATGATGAACCATGAGCCTCGCTGTGTGCGAGTGTGTTTGTGTGTGTGCTTCCTTTGCCGTCACATCAAATGAGCGTGGGAGGTTTAAAAATGCTACATCAAGCCAGAATTGTGAGCCAAACTGTGTGTGTATGTGTGTGTGTGTGGCATATAGATTTCCCAACCCGCCTATTTACAGCTGAAGGAAAACTATGATTAGAGAGAAAGAGGGGGAAGAGAGAGTGAGCGAGTGAGGGCGAGAGAGACAAACAGAAAGAGAGAGAGGGCAGACAGAATAGAAAGGACGACCAAGAGTTCTAACTCTCTCCATCTGGGCCAGTGGTGAGCTTGCCAGAACACACACACACACACACACACATACACACCCACGCACACATGCATGCACACACTCCCACATGCGCGCACAGGCACAAATACAGTGTTATTTTGTTGTTGTCTTCCATTTTCATTTTGCTTCACTATGCTCAAAAAGGTCCTTCAAACCCATCTGCTGAGACAACATGGACAACATGGACAACGCCAACAAAACAAACAAAAACAAACACCTGACTATACATTCAGGCATATGACGCACACCTGTACACACTGATGACATGCTTTGGGAACCAACACACAGACAGGCTTACAGAGGCAGTGTGACAGCAAACAGACAAACCATTTGGCAAGTGGGCAGACAGAGGGCATCCGGGTGGCGTGGCGGTCTATTCCATTGCCTACCATCATGGAGATCACCGGTTTGAATCCCCATGTTACATCCAGCTTGGTCGGGCGTCCCAACAGACACAATTGGCTGTGTCTGCAGGTGGGAAGCCTGATGTGGGTATGTGTCCTGGTCGCTGCACTAGTGCCTCCTCTGGTCGGTCGGGGGGCCTGTTCGGGGGGGAGGGGGAACTGGTGGGAATAGCGTGATCCTCTCACGTGTTATGTCCCCCTGGTGAAACTCCTCACTGTCAGGTGAAAAGAAGTGGCTGGCGACTCCACATGTATCGGAGGAGGCATGTGGTAGTCTGCAGTCCTCCCCGGATCAGCAGAGGGGGTGCAGCAGCGACCAGGGCAGCTCGGAACAGTGGGGTAATTGGCCGGATACAATTGGGGAGAAAAGCGGGGGGGGGGGAATTGAGAAGACAGAGAAACAGATGGAAAGACAGACAGGGAGCCAGACAGACAAGCGGGTAGGCATGCCAACAGACCGACATGTAGACCAACAGACAGACAGACAGACCAACAGACAGTGTCTCCCCTTGAAATAACCACATGGGTTTTAAATTGGAGGCCTCCAGCTAAGGGACCCCCCCCCCCCAAAACCACAATGTAAAGGGGTACAGGGATTGGATAACACATACATACACACATATATAAATATATATGCATACACAGTCCTATTACCCAACAGTCTAAATGACTGCAGAGGTTTCTAAACCCTTTTTCCTGGCCACAATAAGCCTCTTCCTTCCAAGCTCTAATAAGGACAACCCCTTCATCCGTCCTCGCCAGACAGGCAGTTATTGGTTCTGCAAAGTGTTGTTTTACAATTGCACGTCCCTTATTGAGTTTAACATGATGTTTACCGCAGGGGAGGCAAAATGGTGCAAGCAAAATGGCCACAGTTGGCAACTGTTAGTTTAAAGTCTGGGACTCAGTGTGTGTGTGTGTGTGTGTGTGTGTGTGTGTGTGTGTGTGTGTGTGTGTGTGTGTGTGTGTGTGTGTGTGTGTATGGCGATGTGTCAGGGGGACTGGTTTGAATGATTGACACATTGATGTCAACACAGATCATTTCATTACATTTATAATTTAGGTACCCCATAGACACTTTAATATGGAGTAACTGGCTGTTAGTGCCACAGCAGGACATGTTTGCAATTTCTAAATTGGCAAAGTTACAAGCAACCAGCGGTGAGGCGGACATGGGTCAGAGCCATAGTGTCCTGGGAATATTCCTCTGACTTTTGCATAATCACATTAAGACCAAACTGTGTGAAAAAACAAAAACAAAGCAATTCTACTTTTAACACCCGAAACAACTCATTTCAATGTAGTTTCAAACATGCATAAAGTCTGTATACTGAAAAAAAAAAGAAAAAGACACTAACCTCTGGTACATTACTCAATCAACAAGACCCATATGTTAATACCAGTCGTTTTGAATGAGATTACCAGACATGTTCTGTTGGAGGGGACTACAAGCTCAGCTCAAAAATCCCCCGCTGTGCTGTTAATGTACTGGTCAGCCACAGGGAAAAGGCCTCATTCTTCTCTATCCCTCTCCAGCGGCTTGAAGAATGTCAAATTAATCGGACGTCAGCTCAAAACCAGGGAGAAAATTAACCGACCAGAGTTGGGTTTCATTAAATACACATTGTGCAAATTTATGTGTACAAAAGCAAACACACAACGAGAAAGTAAATACCAAGAGTACGCACACACACACACACACGCACATACACACACACACACACACATACACGCACACACACACACAACCATCATGCATGCCTGGACAGTGACCACAAACACTCCCCTGTGTGGACTGCAGAAATGAGGGAGGTCATCTGATGAAAGACTGGAGGCTAATTTGTGTTATTCCTATGGCAAGGCCTCTTTGAACCCCAAAACAGACCTCACATCTGTTATCTCCATGATCTTCAGTAGTCTAGATAAGGTAATATGAATACGTCTGCCTTCAAGCCAGTGGCAAAAGAGAGGCCAACATTTGCATGATACATTAAGACAAATCTTGCTCCGTTGACTGTAAACAGGTGACATGTTAGTTTGTTTTGTTTTTTGAGACTGTGATTACATTTTCTGATTGATAACCGTTAAGATGCAATATGGAATCAGGCTCAGTTGCATTTGAAAAGAGCAAAGCGTCCAATGAGGCAACACCTGGAGGCAGCTGAAATCCAGAAGCTCTTGAAACCACCTCTGTTGTCTTCAACACAAACCAAAGGATGTGCTGGAAAGTGTGCCTCCTTTTGACAGGTCACATACATCGCATTCATTTTCCACTGCCCGCTATCTGCATGGCACTGAAGTAGTTATGAGAGCTACCAGAAGGGCTATTCAAACCACTTTCCTATAAGATTGGAGTTAAAGGAGCCAAAAAAAAAAACAACACTCAAAGTAGACAAGAAAGAGGCAAGCAAGAAAAGACAGATGAAATGAAACAAAGATAAAGTGGATGAAGACATTGACGCCTTGCCCTTCATCGATAATACCTAGGGCTCAGAGAGGTAGAGAGCCAAAGAGAACGAGAAAGAGACAGAGAGATAGAATAAGCAACAAAGGAACTGAAGGAGAGAGAGAGAGAAAGAGGAGAAATGGAGAGAGACAGCGAGATGGAGAGAAAGAATCAGAATACTTTATTCATCCCTGAGAGGAAGAGAGAGAAAGATAGAGAGATGGAGAGAGGGGGGAGGGAGAGTGAGAGAGAGAGATGGAGAGATTCTCTTGTGGAGAGAGAGAGATATGGAGAGAGTCTCTTGTGGCCTACTCCTGCACCATAGGTTAATTCTATTATTGCAGCTCGGCAGAGTGGAAAAAACTGGGAGGACACTTTGGATTGGAAACAAATGTCAGGAGAGATGAGTTTCTGGCTGTCAGAGGCAAGTTGATGAGGAAGGGGGGGGAGAAGGGAGGAAAAGAAACGAGAGAATGAGGGCTCCCGCCGGAGAAAGAGAGAGACAGAGAGTCTGGGGCTGGAGTGGGAGGGAGGAAGAGATGGCAAATATTTAAAATTTAAATGCCTTTTGATTTCAGCGACCGCTTTCAAACAGTCTTTATATTTTGTTTTGTTTTTTACAATGGTGGGACACAGACGGGAAGGGTAAAAGGAGAAGGAGCAGGGAGGTAGAGGGCAATAAGTTTGTTTCGTGGTCGGAGAACTTCGCAACGACCCTGAACTCCACCGATAGAGCTGTCAGTGAAGTTGAGTCTATTAGAGACACAGGTGTGCCACCTGTGTGCACGCACACGTCAGAAACAAACAACTCCATACATCTGGAAGAGCACTTAGACCAAAATAGTGGAACGACAACACAGAATAGCCTTGACCCTGCACACACGCACGCGCACACACACACACACGCACATGTGTGTCTCTTACCCCTGTTAGGTACACAGACCAATACCACTAATGGCTTTTTGGGTCAGCGCTGTGAGCAAGGCATCACGGGAGTCGTATTTTATTTTCTTGGCATCTCACCTCCCGCCCATTCTTGACCCACATCCGACTGAACCATAACCACCAGCACCACCTTGTCTCCTCCAGCGCAGAGCAATCTGCACCACAGAGTACAAACCTCCTCCCGATTCTGGCTACATGCGGCTACAGGGGTGTACCTGTGACAGATTCACATAAGGGTAAATCTGTACCACCTACAACAATCAGTATCTGTTAGTAATTACAAAATGAAACTTCCAACATGAATGTAAGAGAAAGCTCATAAAAATAACAATTGCGGGCATCCGGGTAGCGTGGCGGTCTATTCTGCTGCCTACCAACACGGGGATTGCAGGTTCGAATCCTCGTGTTGCCTCCGGCGTGGTTGGGCATCCCTACAGACACAACTGGCTGTGTCTGCGGGTGGGAAGCCGGATGTGGGTATGTGTCCTGGTCGCTGCACTAGCGCCTCCTCTGGTCGGTCGGGGCACCTGTTCAGGGGGTAGAGGGACTGGGGGGGGGAATAGCGTGATGCTCCCACATGCTACGTCCCCCTGAAACTCCTCACTGTCAGGTGAAAAGAAGGAGCTGGCGACTCCACATGTATCGGAGGAGGCATGTGGTAGTCTGCAGCCCTCCCCGGATCAGCAGAGGGGGTGCAGCAGCAACTGGGACGGCTTGGAAGAGTGGGGTAATTGGATGGATACAATTGGGGAGAAAAATGGGGGTGGGGGAATCAAAACAAAAAATTGCATTCCATTTTCTTTTTATTTTCCCATCCCATGCACTGGTTTGATTTAAAACTAGTTGACGTCAAACCTGCTTTGGCGCTTTGCTGCCACAGTTTACGGATGATGCACTTCTGTGTTGCGCCACACACACAGCGGCAGGCCAAGTCCTGTTACATTACACAGTTCATGCTGCAGCAGAGAGCCACGCTGTAGGAAGCATGGGGCGGGTCATAGAGGGCCCGTCTTGACCTTTCCCTCCGAAAAGAAACTAAATCAGACAGAATCAACTCACACAGAAATCCACCAAGGAAGTGGAACGGAGATTAATTCTCCAAAGGTCAAACTGTTGTGCTAGAAAATAACAGCAGCAACTGAGCAACAAAGTTAAATAGAGGAAAAATGTTAACTGGGTTTCGGGTCTCTCTCTCTCTCTCTCTCTCTCTCTCTCTCTCTCTCTCTCTCTCTCTCTCTCTCTCTCTCTCTCTCTCTCTCTCTCTCTCTCTCTCTCTCTCTCTCTCTCTCTCTCTCTCTCTCCTCTCTCTCTCTCTCTCTCTCTCTCTCTCTCTCTCTCTCTCTCTCTCTCTCTCTCTCTCTCTCTCTCTCTCTCTCTCCGTCTCTCTGAGGGAATATGTCACATATTTTTGGGATGAACAGCAGGGCACTGAAATGACAGATTAGTGTCATTCTGAAGTGCCAATTTTGGTCAAGCAGTCCCCTTTGAAAGCAGTGGTAAAACACAGAAATGTGTTAACGTATCTTTAACCTGCCAATTGACCTACGACAAACTATCCCAAGTGTATCATAACAACTTCAGTGAACAACAGGAAACAGCAGCACGTCTCTCACTGACACTACAGACACGTGCAGAAAAAAAATGTGTTCCTGGAATATTATTTAGTACTTCCAATACTTGTGTTGATTAATACAAAGGTCAATACATTGGAAATAGCCCAGTAACAATAAAGCCTTCTGAGACTGTAACTGGGATTTAGGTTGACGTGAATAAACATGACTAGATTCACGGTGCCGAGTTAAACAAACTTTCAAACCCATAAGATGCACTTTTTACTGTCCTATAGTAAATTGTTATTGTGTTTTTGGAAAATACTAAACAACAAATTGCAGTCTCTAAAGCTTTTGAAGTTCAGCAGATGTAGAGACGGATAGTGTGATACATATCTGGTGTATTTATTCATTGGTAAAGGCAAAATACATTGCAAGGTGATGTTTTTAAAATAAAAACAAACCCTGCAATGTCTTGTTTTTTACTCAGGGAGGATAAACAAAACAAACTCTTCCAAGGTACCAAAAAGTTCCAGTGTTGGCATGGCAACTGTTGCAACAGTTGCAGGCAAAAGGCTACTTATGGGACGTATTTATAGTTATGTTTATGAGTAGCTGCTGTAAATAACTATCTCAGAGGCATCACACACAAACACTGATGCCACAGACATGTGCAGCAGTGCAGCCACATGGAAACACAGCTCAGAAACCAAGGTGTGCAAACATGCACACGTGTACAAACCAGACATAGATGTAACAACGCACACAAGGGGAAAAAAACAAAACAAAAAAACACCATGTACTGTACTGCATGGCATGGCTCAGGAAGTAGAGCGAGTCGGTTGGTAATGGGAAGGTCTCTGGTTTGATCGCCAGTTCCTCCAGAGAGCATGTCACAGTGTCCTTGAGCAAGACACTGATCCCCTAACTGATCCTAATGAGCAGGTTGGTGCCTTGCATGGCAGCCTCTGCCATCACTGTATAAATGTGTGCGTGTGCGTGTGTGTGTGTGTGTGTGTGTGTGTGTGTGTGTGTGAATAGGTGAATGTGAGGCGTACAATGTAAAGCGCTTTGAGTGGTCAGTAGACTAGAAAAGCGCTATAATGCAGTCCATTTACCATTTACAAGTTGTGCTTCTATGTGCATGTGCAAGAAACCTTGCAAAAACCACAAACATTGACCCTATTTTAGTACCCTTACAAATAGATCTCACACACACACACACACACACACACACACACACAAACGAAGTGCAACATGAACAGGAAACCCCTACTTGTCTCTGCATGGCTGCTTTTCACTGACCCATTGAAGACAGCAGGGAACCCCCTCAGTACTACCTACCCTCAGGTGTGTGTCAGGATGTATGCGCGACTCAAATTCTGTGGATCCGCATACACACCTGTGTGTGTGTGTGTGTGTGTGCGTGCGTACCTGCAGTCATGTTTGTGTGTGGACTTGTGTATATGTGCATTCTTGCTCCCCTCCATGTTTTCCGCACTGTTGCTTCCATGTGCAGGTATAATTGGTCGTTTGTGTGCATGCTTTTGAACGTGTGTGTGTGTGTGTGTGTGTGTGTGTGTGTCCAGTTACAGAGCCCTTCCTCTTGGTTCAGTTTTCACTCAGCAGATTTCATTAATGTGGGCTCCTTGAGGAGCCTTTCATCTCTCTGGATACTCATGGCATTTCCGGAAAGATAAAAAGGGTCTTCTTTTTTTTTTTTTACTTGAGAAACACAGCATTAACATTTACTAAATATACCTCTAGAAATACTTTAATCAGTGGTCAATTGTACTAACTTGTAGGGTATAATGGCAACGTTTGTGTATTGTTTGTACTATACACTCAAAGACACAGAGTGAGAAGAAATGTCTGATTTTCAGAAAGAAACCGGGATGTATTACTCATCACCCGTCTAATATTTTTTTAGGTGGGCAGTTGTATTGCTGAGTTTTCTCTCCCAGGTTGCAAGAGAAGCCATTTACATGAGGGTTGCAACCTGCAACCGAAACGTAATCCAAGGGGATGAAAATTAAATGTGACAAGTAAAAACGAATGCTTTGTGTGATTTAAAGCTGGAAATTGTTTACATAAATGTGTAACACCAACAAACTTTGGAGTGTGTTTTTAGGACTGTATTCTGAGTTAGGATGCCTCGAGGGTTTTCCTGAAAGCAAAACCTTACAATTCTCAGTAAAAAAAAAAAAAAAAGCACAGTGTAAATATACCCCTTCTCATGTACGGAAGCTGTAGATTAAGTCTTAAATAGTGGCTAATGGCCTGTCTGGGTTAGTGAATGGTACTTAGCCGCGAGGGACAGTCTATTAAGGGTTAAGAGTAGGGCAGAGAGGGAGACTGGTGGCTATTTTGGAGGCTTACACCTCCAAATGCATACACAGCTGCTTGAATAAACATACACAAACATGCACACAAGTGCGTATAGATGCACATGCATGCACAGCGACACACTCAGGAACGTGTCTGTGCATACACACAGACACAAGTGAAGCTTGTATGTACGGTATACACAGTCACAGAGGCTAGTGCATACATAGAAGCTTACGTAAAAACAAACAGTTTCTAATGTTTGAAATGGCTGGGAGAGCTGGCGCTGGATTGGCTGGGAGAGCTTAGTCTGCCGCATCCCGTGGGCCCAGGGGACCACAGCCCTGTGACTGAGGAGGAAATACTGCGGGCGGTCTGACAGGATGCGGACGCGGGACAGGCTAAGCTAACTGTTAGCCCATACAGACTGGCAGTTCCGATAACCCCGGGGGCGGTCTGGCGGTGGCCTCACCTAGCGTTGACTGTGTTTTTGGTGTCCATCATGTGGGGTGCAGGGAGGTGTGTCGAAGGTGTCTGGCTGGGAGAGCTGGCATTGGATTGGCTGGGGGGAGCCTGGTCTGCTGCTGCCTGGAGCGGCGCCCAAGGAGGAAACACCGAGGGCGGTCTTACAGGACGTGGAAGCAGGGCAGGCTAAGCTAACTGCTAGCCCAGCAGACCAGCAGTTCCAACAGTCATCCTGGCATTTGCTCTCTTGGAGAGTGATTTTTTTTTTTATATGTTGGATATATGTGTTTTTGTAATTTGCATATAATATGTGTTCTTGTAGTTTGGATGCGTTTGTGTCTTTGTGTTGCACTGCTGTGGGCTGGGGAAATGATATTTCGTTTAATTTCATGTGTGCATGTGCATGGAATGAAATGACAAATAAATGTTCCCAATTCCTGAAACACACAAACAGTTGCATGCATGTAGACAGTCTCTCTCTCTCTCTCTCTCTCTCTCTCTCTCTCTCTCTCTCTCTCTCTCTCTCGCCCTCTCTCGCTCCCCACCTCTTCCCCCCCTTATACAGACATAGGCACACACAAAGTCACAGGGTGGTTTTAACATCTGTAAAAGGAAAGCAGATCATGAAATGTGTAAGCAATCATAAAACAAGTTGACACGGACCTGCTAGGGCTGGACAGACACAGTGTCAGCCTGTTTAACTGAGAAGAGTCGACGGCCTGGAAGGAACTCCAGCTATCCCAAACATCCACCACACAGACTGAGACAACGCCATTAAGTCTGGACATGGCGCTCATTCAAAACGTCTCTCTAACTCCGTCGCTCTCTCTCTCTCCCTCTCTCTCCCTCTCTGTCTAAAAAAACCCAATCTCACTATCAGAATGAAAGACTATCTTTTAAAGTCACGGCCATGCTCCTTTTGTAAATCTTGTTGGATGCCATTACACACAGTGCTGTGTCCTGAGGAAATATTCTTGTGTTTAGCGAGGCCCTTTTTCTCCTCTTAACATCTGCTTTGTCCTAAACTGCAGATAACATATCATGTCATTGGGGGTTAGGGTTAGAGAGCTATGGAAAGAGAGGCAGAAATATATAGGACATAATATCATCTCTGGAAGGGTCGACCGCTTGGGAGATATCAGACTTCCGAAGGGAAAATAGTGCGTGATAAACATTGTCCTTTTAGTGGGTGATATATTTCCAACCGTATATTTTCGCGACAGTGCAAGTGTTTCCAACGTGATGTATATCTGGTGGAATGTCAGGACAACATGGTTTAGGAGTGACCCACCGTGCTCCGTGTTGTTGGCCCCTGGCAACACGTTTGCCGATGAGACGAGCGAACAGAGAGAGAGAGAGAATGAGACATATTCCACATTCCGAGAAGAAGGAAAAGAAAACAGAAGGGGAGAAAAGGACAGAGCATAACTTATGTTTGTGTCACCTTGTCTCCATCTCTACTTGTCACTTATTTCTCTGTTGGTCTCTGGCTGTTTTTTCCCCCTTTATTTATTTGGGGGGGGGGGTCTTTCTGTCTCCCTCTTCATTTCTCGCCATCTCTTGTTCTGTGTTCGTGTGTGTGTGTGTGTGTGTGTGTGTGTGTGTGTGTGTGTGTGTGCGCGCACTCTCACCCCTCTCTCATGACTGCCCATTTATCTGTCTCTTCCTCTCTCCATTTCCCCTTCCCTACAGTCTCAACATGTAAGTGAGAAAAAACAAAGCCCCCTCCCCCAAAAGACAACGCAGCTGACATTACATACAGAGACACTTTCACTCAACCCAGTTTGGAGATGGGCGGAGGGGGAATGGCTGATACAGCTGCTTAACCAGGGCACTGGTTAGATTATAATTGGTATGCTCCTTATTTCAAATGCAAAGTTGTGCATCAAAGGTGCACAATCATAATTCATGTCTGCAAAGAGGCACCATTTCGCAATATGTGTGAAATGGAAAAAAGTGAAAAACAAAACAAATACAAACACTATCGCTCAAACAAAACAAAAGGCTATGGCTGCCAACATGGTGACATAGCGAGTGTGGAGACTTTCCTTGAGCCGCCTGACCTGGTTCATGTACATATTTTGGAAATTGATGCTCAAAGGGTCGTTGAGCAAGACACAGAATTGCCACCACCGCCGGGTGGGTTGTTCTGGAGCCGGACATAGGCTCTGACCTCCATGTGGAAGGGGCCAAGCCAAGAAAAAAAATTCCCTCGCCGGGACTCAATAAAACGCCTTACTGCCTTATTAATTTTTCACTGAAGAAGATGCTGAAAACAAGCAAGCTAGTGCCTAATGTGAGGATGTTATACAAGACTCTGGGATCCCGACTCACTGCAACACAGGGACTGGAGACAACAATGAGAAATCGACAGGCGGGGAAATAAATAATTATGATGGTGAATTTTTTAACGATGATGAATATGATGACAAAGCCGATGATGGCGCTGATGACGGCTATGCTTAATCATGCTGTTGCCTTTTCTAAATTGAGTACTTAGACATGCCAACTGACTCCAGAAGATGTTTCTGGCCAACTGGAGGCCTGTAATTATGCACACTGATATGTTTTAGATGACGAGAGAGGGTTGCACACACACACACACACACACACACACACACACACACACACACACACACACACACACACACACACACACACACACACACACACACAGAGTCTGCCCATACTCAGACTTGGCAAGGTTTTCAAAGTAGGCGGCATGAGGGCCCCAGTCTGTTGTATGCATGTGTGTGTGTGTGTGTGTGTGTTCAAAGACTAATTCCCATCAACTAAAACATAATCCATGTATGTGTGGTGGGCCCAGTGTATTCCAGGAAGGATTGTGTGTATGTGTGTGTGTGTGTGTGTGTGTGTGTGTGTGTGTGTGTGTGTGTGTGTGTGTGTGTGTGTGTGTGTGTGTGTGTGTGTGTTCCTGCGTGTGTTTGACTATGTTAACGACACAGTGCTAATTAAAATCAGCTTCAGAGCTTAGCCATGTTCACCATTCAGCATATCACTGCATGTCATCAGACACACGCACACACAGACTCGAAATGTTAGAAGCACACAAACAAAAGTTAAGACAGACAACCAACGACAAACATAAATAGAAAAAGTGAGACACAAAACACACACACACACACACACACACACACACACACACACACACACACACACACACACACACACACACACAGGCATCTTTGTGGTCCTTTAGAGTCAACAATGTTGAATTCCCCATGCCTCTCCCCTTCCCACAATCCTTTGTGTCTGTGACGCTGTGACGTCAGTAACGCCTCTTAATGTTCCATCTTTTCCTTTCCCTTACTCTGTGTCTTCTTCTCTGGTTTTAGTTCACAGTGCAGACAAGGCCTTTCCCCTTACTCTGTCTTCTTCTATGGCTATAGTTCACAGTGCAGACAAGGCGTTTCCTTTACTCTGTGTCTTCTTCTCTGCCTTTAGTTCACAGTGCAGACAAAGCCTTGCAGGATGTTATGTCTTCCATCTCTAGTCGTCGTGATTTCTCGTCCTCCTAACAATCTTTTTTTTCCTGACTTGTTCAAGGTGAGGTCGTTCTCTTGTAAGCGAGGTGGCATCTGCACTCCCCTGGAAGAATATAACAGTGTTTACAATCTGGGATATTCAGTAGTTAAAACCCGTTGTTATCTTTACATGGAAGTTTTAGGTTCCTCTGGACAAAAGCTTCAGTCCCTGCTCATTGCTTACTGCAGTCTGCTGTCTGTGGTCTGCCATGAGCAAGTAAAACAAGTGTTGGAGCATCCTTACTATAGAGAAATTCAGGGGGAACACACACATTCACACTTACACATGTACTTACACAAACACACACACACACACACACAATTACCTTATCCCTTATGACAGTGCTCAGTCACCTTTCATAAAATAGTGCCAAATGGAGTGAAGTGTGTGTGTGTGTGTGTGTGTTGTGTGTGTGTGTGTGTGTGTGTGTGTGTGTGTGTGTGTGTGCATTCGTTCATCTTAATAGCACTACAAAGAAAGCCTAATGAAAGTCACATGTCTGTGTGTGACTCAGTCTCCATTCACTCACAGCAAATATGGAAGAAATGCCAAATATGCCAGAGAGGGGGTGAGCAAGAGAGAGAAAGACCGAGGGAACTGAGAGGGAGAAAGAAAGACGGAGCGATAGAAAAATTAGTGTCAGAAAAAATAAGAAAATAAGCAACAGAAAGCAAAAAGAATCAGAAAGAGTAGAGAGACAGAAGAGAGAGAGAGAATACAGAGGGCGATAGCAAACTGACATTGGCGCTAGAAAGGCACGGGAGACAAAACAAATCCTTGGTTGACAGCTGTAGCGGTCTTTGGCCGAAAAGTATTCCGATGCACATTTTATCTAACCTTGACTTATTTGTGTACCTGTGCCAGCCTGCTTCACAGAGCTGTTTAACTTGTCATGACTGTACTTGAAGTGCAGACTGAAACCACTGTATGTAACAACCCTTCGCTCTGGTCTATTAGATAGCTGAACCTAGAACCTTATGGTGTAAGGAGCACTCAGTTGCAGATATACACACATACACACACGCATACAAATGCAGTTACACACACACTCATACACTCACAGCTCATGACGAGCCGTCTGTTAGACCTGCTATCCTGTGTGTGTGTGTGTGTGTGTGTGTGTGTGTGTGTGTGTTGTGTGTGTGTGTGTGTGTGTGTGTGTGTGTGTGTGTGTGTGTGTGTGTGTGTGTGTGTGTGTGAGAAAACAGGTCTACAATGTCGGCCAACAGCTCCTCAGCCAGGTATCATGCCCCTGGAAAAGAAGAGATACTCCGGGCAGATGTACTTATTTTAGAGAGCACAGAATAAACAGCAACTTGGCCGGTCTGCAGAAAGCGCACGCTGTGCCTTTTCATTTTACACTCACTGTATGTACCAAACGTGCGGCTGCGTAATCAGCGCATGTCACTGCCCTCTGTCCGTAATTTGCGGCGCCCAGTTCAAAAAAAGCAATGAAATGGGCCTCCTTTTATCCATCATGGAACCGCCGACTCTCAGAAAAAGAAAACAAAAGTTTAGCGATCGTGAAATAGATATACTTGTGTATGAGGCATCATCAAACCTAGCGGCCTGTAGTATCTCTAGAAGGGCGTAATTTTACCCTTACCCCCCCCAAAAAAAATCTGTTTCGGCAGCTATAACAGCTACTCGTAGGGAAGTGGAAGAAGTCAAAAAAAGATGGCAAGACATCATGGGTGAGGAAAGGACAAGGTTGATTTTAACAGGGCACAAGCGAGGAAAACCAGTGGAGGACCTCCACAGCAAAGAGAATCAACACCTTTGGAAGAAACTGTACAGCAATCACTGGTTACTGAACAGGTAGAAGTCATGGAGGGGCAAGGAGATGGCTGAGCCCTCTCTACAAGATAAAGGTCTAATTATCAGTCTGTTAAGATGAGTCACTGTGAAATTTCCTTCTGGGCTTTGTGAGCTTCACTTATTAGTTATATACACCGCACAGGGCAACTAACGTATACTAAAAAGTGCCTGGATGATATTATTGTTCATTGTTACCCTCAGACTTCTCATTCACCTTCTTTTTTTCTCTTCTACATTAAAAGTAACCGGTGATACTACAATAGTTATTATTGGTGCTATTAAGTACATTCTGCCCACTGTCGTTTAATTTTTAATGTTTAACTTTTTTTTTTAACTTTAGCAAGCACATTGTCAGTTACCATCTGGTAACTCTGGAGTGTATAGGGAAACTACACCTACTATTGCACCCTATAACACCTATGTCCACACATATGTTGAACAGTGTGGAAGACCTTGACCAAATGCTCTGACTGAGCCAAAGTGCCCAAATAAGGGCACATCAAATGACTTTCCAAAGATGTACAACACCTAAATGTGTCAATAATGGAAACGAGGAGCCACAGCCGGCAGCAACAACAACACATTACTGTCAATGGGATGATGCGAGTGCTCATTACGTTATGTCGCCAGCAGCAGGAAACAAACAACTGCATGAAGACCATCATTTCAGCTGGGGTCTCTAAGACCAGGGGTCTCCAAGGGACCTCTGAAGACCTTGCAACCTCATCACCTGTGCCAACACACATCCTCAGAAAAATAAAAGTTAATTCTGACCAAGTCAGATAGGCCTACAAGAGTTTATATATATATATATATATATATATATATATATATATATATATATATATATATATATATATAATTGCCCCCATTATGAGTTATTAATGTACACATTTTTTCTGCTCATCTGTTGTTTTTGATGTGGGAAAATAGGTTAAAATAATTCAACTTAAGTTTCAATACAGCATTCGTTGTGGTTGAGATACAACAGCAGTGGAGGCTAATGAAGTAAAATATCTTCTGACAACCTCTTTTCGCAGTGGCCTGCCTTCAACCATCTCAGGTCATTGGTTGGGTAAGGCGTTGAGCTCCTCATTTGCTGGTGGGTCCTTGACTTTTGGAACTTCTAGGGGCATTCTCTGGCCAATGGCTATGTTGTGTATAATACAGCAAGCAATGACAATTTTACACACCTTTCCGGGTGTGTACATCAGTGCCCACCTGTACGGTCCAAGCAGTGAATCCAACTTTTCAAGATGCCAAATTAGCGGTCAATCACCCCCCCTAATCAGAATGTGTGAGCCGTTGTAGTTTTGCTGAACTGCAGTCGTTGGGTTGCTAAGCGGAGTCATTAGCCATGGCTGTTGGGGATAACCACCATCACCTTAAGTATAAGTAAGGAGAACTGTAGCCTATTGACAAAATGTAATGTGCTGTGTATTGTAAATGCTTGGGACACCAGTTGAAATTGAGCTGTTGGATAATAATGTGACAGTAAGTTTAATCAGAAATGTCCCCTTACAAACAAACATATAAAAACAATGCTTACCAAGTAACCATGCATCTCCAAAAGCCTGCTGTCAGTTGCACCATCAGATCATAAGGTCGGGTGTAAAGGCCAGCTAGTTTCAAACAAGTGCCACACTGAATTTCAGTTGCATCACGATCACTTAAGATGCAGCTTAACTAGTAGTGCGTAAAGTGATCCTTAATCAAAACATTGTTGCATTTAATGACGTTTCAAGCCAATCAACGGCACCATACAATGTAAAGAGGCAATATGGCATTTTCAACATTTGCTGTGCATATTAACTTTTTTTACAGCAGACGTTGCACCCACTTAAGTGTCAGGTGTTAGTTTTAGACATAACTTAGTCTACGTTGAACTTTGTGATTTGGTGCAACGGTATAACTTTTTGTTGTTCGTAAACGCGAATGTAATGCCAATTTATGTTCAAATTAGGTAAAGATCGAATTTATGCTCAGCTGGTGCAACAGGCTATTTTTACTTAATCTGTGGTGGATAGCTCTATTTCGGAATATGAAACTACAGTGGACAGAGCCAGGATATTTTGCCATGACGTTTATCATCCGTAGTTTGGCATCACATATAACTTGCACATTCATGGAATATGTATGTTTCCTATTCTGGAGATGTTCTTGAGGGGGGGGGCAGTTGGTACGCTGGTGCAATCAGTCCTTCCTATAGCATTTGGAAAGTTTGCGATGTCAAAGACATCTTGCTTTATGCGTCTGATATCGGCGTCAGTTGTAGTGAAATGTATGAATTGACTTGCACGCCGTAGCAGTGCATTAAGCACCATGGTTAGGACACGGCTAAATGCAGACTTCAATATTCCCACTGAAGAGACTATTACTATTTGAAAAGATCTAGATGCCAAGAACTGTAATGTGGCGAGGAGTCTGACGACTGCTGGGATGGAGTGTGAACGCTGAGTCAGAGATCTGATCATCTCTAGTTTCTTCCAGTAACTGCATTATTGCCCGACTGTTTAATCTGTAATGCTTGACAACTTCTTGTTCACTCAATTGCAAAAGAGCAATTCTTGTAGCAAAAATCCTAACAGCTTGTCTCAGCCTGTCTTCATCTTACTCGAGTGACTGCTGCCATACTTCCTGAAAGGTTCCCCTATGCAAGCGAATGCACTACCTGGATTACACCTGCTTTTAAGAGGTGCACTTTCCTCTGCAGTTTTCATACATACAACAGAATACGTAATCAGTCGCCCCTTGCGCATCTCCTCCCATGTTTTTGTGCGAAACTCCCACTTTTCCCTCAACCCTCCCATGAATGCATAGGTATGTAAAGCAATTTGTCCTTCTGTGCTACTGCGGCAGTCCGTTAGTACATATCATGCCATGTTGTCAGGCACATGTTGCGACAAAATTACGCCTATAACGGGTGCTAACATGTTAGTACATCTGCCCCTCTGTCTGCCAGAGAGGAAGACAGAGAAACAGACTGTGAAAAAGAGCGAGACAGGCAGTTTTTTAAGAGTTTTTTTTTCCAAGTTGCATTACATGTCCTGACCCTCCATGGCATGTATCTATCATCGTAGAGCTGTGTAAAAAGGACTGTATCATGATGGAGTGTCTACATATTTGATCTCCTACAGGTGTGGCAGCAGATATAATTTAAGCTACCGCTGACCTCTCGCTCTCGTGACATCGAGGTGAAAATGGTTTCGTTTCAAAGAGAGAGGCATACTATGTCTGGATGACAGGCGTAATCCGCACGCTACTGGTATAAACAAAAACTAAAAAGAAGAGAATGTCCAACAGATGCGCGGCTCTACAAAGATCTCACAAAATAAGCAACTTAAGTGCAAAAACGTGGAGAACGAGGAGGTTTTAATTACACTGACTTTGGTAGAAATGTGGATTTTCTCTTTGGATGTGGGGTTGGGGGGGTTGCATTTTTTTTCTTTCTATTCGCCATGCGTTCCTTTCGGCAGCAATAATCTTCTAGCGCCTTAAAGTAAAGGGAGCTGAAACTTGCCAAAAGTTGTACAAGGGCCGTGGAAACGCAGCCAAGGAGCGGCCGATGACATCATCCATAAGTGACCACATGAAAACGGCCACCAGGCTGTGGGCGTAGAGGATTCAGTAGCGCTCTGCACCACTTGATGCCTGTGGCCGTTTATTTAGCTTGGTCTCTCGCTGATACTAACTGGTGCCGGCGTTTATTTGCTCTCTCTCCTTCTGGTTTTTGATCTGTCTGTCTGTCTGTCTGTCTGTCTCTCTCTCCCTCTCTGTCTTTCTTGTTCTCTGTGACTAAACAGCTCACTTTTTCATTCACTCTACTATTCAGACCTGTTCTCTCCCATGCTGATGCCCTGTCTCTGTCTGTCCATCAGTCTGTTTTTTCTTGCTCATTTGTTCAGGTCTCTATGTGTTGCCAGCTTTTCTCTACACTCTTCATCTTTTTTTTTCTTGCACCCTGTCTATCTCCCCTCTTCTTTATCATGCTCCTTGTTACCCTATCTCCATCTTTCACCCTGTGTCATTTCCCCCCTCACTCCCAGACCTTCTCTCTCCCCCCCCACTTTGCTCTCTCTCTCTGGTTTATTTCTACTTTTTTGTCAGTGCTGCTAACTGCAGCTGATGTTTATTAATGTTAGGTACGGCAGACAACTTCTTCCACACATCAAACCTTCCTGACCTCTTTTCCTACCTCCTGCTGGGATTCACACTTTGCCTCTCCCACCACCCCCCACTTATTTCTCCTGTGCCATTTTGTTAGTTTTCTGTTTTTGCATCTTTTCCTCCATAAGTCATGCCTTCTCTCTCTCCATTTATCACACCTGTGTTTGTGTATTTTGACGTCCGAGTCCGACGTTTGCATGAGCCTCTTTTTCTTTCTGACCTGCACAAATGACTTGCTTTCATCCCTCCTTTCTTTTAATCACATTTCTGGACTGCGCGCTCACTCCATTTCTATATTTAATCACTGTCCAAATAAATTCGTCTGTCTGAAAGTAT
>NC_079211.1:37074124-37089124 GCF_029633865.1 Lampris incognitus
GCCCTCCTTTACTTTTTGAAATTTTCTTGTCCATGGCTTTCGTTGGACATCTCACTGCTGCACGCTACTTTTGCATCTAGAATGTTAACGCGCATTAACCAGCTTGATTGCGATTGGCCAGTTAGCCCAGTCCCGGAAAACGCACACAGCATGCTCTCATGTGCATCAATGACAGGCACACAGGGCTGGCCACCTGTGTGGATTTTTTAGCAGCCCACCCGGGATTTGTTGATGGCCACTACATCACTGGTGTTGAGAATGAGTTATTGGCTTGAATATGACTTATTGCACCCCTTACATGTTGTTTAATCAGAGCCACAAACTTATGTTCCACTCCCTCCCACACATTGTGTGTGTGTGTGTGTATGTTTATGCATGCGTAGGAGGGCTAAAACAAAGCTTATATGTGTGTTTTTGTGTATGTGTATATGTGTGCGTGTGTCTATGTTTCCATATGAGAAGGGTAAAACAGTACAAATGACACGTGTGTGTCCTTGCAGGCTTTGTGTGTGTGTGTGTGTGTGTGTGTGTGTGTGTGTGTGTGTGTGTGTGTGTGTGTGTTGTGTGTGTGTGTGTGCGTGCGCGCACACGTGTGATGTATAAATATATCCTATATGGTTTTAAGTGGCTTTGTGGAAGTCTGTATTTAGAAGAGGCATGGTTAAGTCTCCTCTCACCCCATTCATGCGGCTCATGCTCTTCCTCTCTTCTTCCACCTCTCGCTCTCACTCTCTCGCTTCCCCCTATCTATCTGACTGCATGGTGACCTGTGTTGTGCCATATCTGTCTGACTGTGTTTTTCTTAAGCAGTCTGCCTCTCACAGGCTGTCTCTGTCTCTTTCTCCGGTGGGGTGTCGCTCCCATCAATTCATTCCCATCTTTCTGGGTCTCTAATGCACATCTGCCTGTCCACACACATCCACACGTGCACACACACACACACACACACACACACACACATTAAGAATCATATACTTGACGCATCAGGTCTACCTCTCTTTTCTGTCTTTTACGCTTTTTTTTTTTGGGGGGGGGGGGGTTCCCCACTTTTTCTCCTCCAGTTGTACCTGGACAATTACCTCACTCTTCCGAGCCTTCCCAGTCACTGATCCACCCCCTTTGCTGATCTGGGGAGGGGCTGCAGACTACCACATACCTCCTCCGATACATGTGGAGCCGCCAGCCACTTCTTTTCATATGACAGTGAGGAGTTCACCAGGGGGATGTAGCGTATGGGAAGATCACACTATTCCCCCTCCCCCCCAACCGGCGCCCCGACCAACCAGAGCAGGCGCTAGTGCAGCGACCAGGACACATACCCACATCCGGCTTCCCACCCGCAGACATGGCCAAGTGTGTCTGTAGGGACGCCCTGACCAAGCCGGAGGTAACACGGGGATTCGAATGGGGATCCCCGTGTTGGTGGGCAACGAATAGACCACTACACTTCCCGGACACCCCCTTTTGACTCCTTCTCTTGTCTCTCTTTTCTTCTCCTTCTCTCTCCTATTTATCCCTGAAGGAATGCAGAATTCATCGGGTCAACCAGAGGAAAAGCACCGTGTGGCTTTGCTGTCGGCTCTTTGAGGCAAAAGACTGGTGTGGTTTGTCAACGTTCTGAATGTAAGTCTTTATTATGACTTTATATCAATACAACAATATCAGTTTACACTAAATTAAACCCTAAGAACTTAATGACAAACATTCCAGCAAAACACAAAAGCGACAAACAGCCTAACTTCATTTTACTATACCAACAATATCGAGTTGCATGCAACTTCAACATGGTGTATGTAACATCAAATGGATAGATAGAATTATTTTTATTCAAACTTTGTGCTTTTTATATGCTATTCTCTTCCATGCAATTTGTCAGAAAATCTATCACAAGGTACATCGTCCTGCTATTTCTGAAACAGTGTACAAAGCATTTCCCCAACCATAGGTTGAGCGGCCCCACTGCCAGAGCCGCCACACTGCCTCGAAGAATTTCACTATTCTTGGTTTCTAGAAGTTGTTTCAAAAGCCTTTCCCGCTCTGGCAAGAACCCTTTTCGAGAAGGAAAAGGGGGCAACATCTCAGCTCTGCACATGAACCATGTAGAATCACAGTTTTCCAAAACCCCTAAATCAGGCGCCAGGCACTTGCAACATTTACGCAAAGAGGACAGTGAGAGCTGAGTCCTATGTGTTTGCATATGTGAGATGCCGCTTGTATGACAGAAAGAGATGGATGACGGGGGGGGGGGGGGGGGGCAGAGAGCGCAACGGCACCAGTTTGTATTTGTTTGTATCTCCATGGTTATGCATGAGTCTCTGTTTGTGTGTCACTTTTTGGTCTATGCCTGTGTTTGTAAGTGTGTGTTTGTGTGTGCGCTGCGTGCGTGCGTGTGCGCGTGTGTGCGTGCGTGCCAGAGCGACAGTGACCGCTTGGGTTCATTTGTAACAATCAGACATAACTTAAACAATATAAATCACAAGTCTCACTTTTGACATACATGATCATGCCCACGTGTGCAAACACACACATGCGCGCGTGCATACACACACACACAAAACCACATACACACACACATGCACACACAACCACGCACATACATACATACAGTCATACATACATACATACATATACATACACACACACACACACACACACACACACACACACACACACACACACACACACACACATATACGTATATATATATATATGCACAAACAAACAAACACTCACACATTCATACACGGAGCCGAAACATGTCACATATGACTCCCTAGACACCTTTGTGTGTGTGTGTGTGTGTGTTCAGAGAGAGAGAAAGAGAGACATAAGCCAGTTCCAGCCACAGAGTAGTCTGCAGTCATAATAATGGCCAACAATGGTAGCACATGGCAGCACTGTAGACCTCACACAAAGATATAGATTTATGCAAATACACATTCTCTCTCTCTCTCTCTCTCTCTCTCTCTCTCTCTCTCTCTCTCTCTCTCTCTCTCTCTCTCTCTCTCTCTCTCTCTCTCTCTCTCTCTCTCTCTCTCTCACACACACACACACACACACACACACAAACAAACACATTCACATACTCAACTAGCATGAGAACATCAGTTACAACCATAACAGACACAAACCTATAAACATGTTTGATTACCATTTTGTCTCTCACTCTCTTCATCTCCTCTCCAATCTTGCTCTCTCTGCCGTTCTGTCTCTCTCTAACACACACACACACACACACACACACACCCCCACACATGAAGAGAGATTTTGGTGTAACTTGACCCCACACAATGCCAAAGGACAGATTTATTGCAATTTCAGGTCCACTTGTCGCCTGATAGTAAATAACATGGAAACTCTGTTTCCCAGAATTCAACAACAGATGAACACAGACACCGCCTGATGACATCGCGATAACCCAACTTTCACTAGACAGGGGTTCGACTTCTGATTGAGATTTATTTGTGTGTGTGTCTACAGTTTGAAAAAAGTGATGCCCGCTTTCAAAATATAAATAAAATTTGGATTTTTTTGAAATGATAGCAGGTCAATATTTTCATCTTTAAATAATATGATAACAAGTATCTATCCATCCATTATCCAAACGGCTTATCTTGCTCTCAGGGTTGTTGGAGCCTATCCCAGCAGTCATCAGGCGGCAGGTGGGGAGACACCCTGGACAGGCCGCCAGGCCATCTCAGGGCCGGCCGGCCAGCCGGCCGACACACACACACACACACACACACACACACACACACACACACACACACACACACACACACACACACACGCACACACACACACACACACACGCACACACACACACACACACACCGAGGGACAATTTAGTATGGCCAGTTCACCTGACCTACATGTCTTCGGACTGTGGGAGGAAACCGGATCACCTGGAGGAAACCTACGCAGACATGGGGAGAACATGCAAACTCCATACAGAGGACGACACCCAAGGTTGGAATACCCTGGGGCTCGAACCCAGGACCTTCTTGCTGTGAGGTGACCATGCTAACCACTGCACCAACGTGCCGCCATGATGATAACAAGTACTCAGAAAAAACTGTAAACATTTTAAATAAGTTTATGTCTTTTGTCAGGTAATCGTTATATAGCATCTTGCGTGATGAAAAACCCTGAAAACATAAAAATCAAACGTGTTTTTTTCTATGCCTGCTGATAATGCAGTTGCATTATTAAAAAGGGGAAGGAAAGTGCCCGTAGCCAAAAATCCAATAAATGGACTGGTGCAGGTCTAAGCAAAACTGAATCGCTAAATTAGGTAAAAGGTCTTGGAGATGTAAATTCCAGGCAGTGTTAACAGGATGACACATTTCTCTACTTCCCCTGTTAGGGTGCATTGTAGGGTTACAAGATGCAAATAGTCCAAATGCAGGACAAGCTGCAACATTTTGTGGTATAGATTTATAATGTCCACTCTTTATAGGCTGCCAATGCAAAAAGGTATAGGAGTTATAAAATGTGTATTGGCCGACACATTTATGTCCCGCCTGCAGTTACACTCTCACCCACTATCAGTGCACAACTCTCTCTCTCTCTTTCTCTCTCTCTTTCTCTCTCTCTTTCTCTCTCTCTCTCTCTCTCTCTCTCTCTCTCTCTCTCTCTCTCTCTCCTCTCTCTCTCTCCTCTCTCTCTCTCTCTATATATATATATATATATATATATATATATATATATATAATTGGCTTGAATAACAGATTAGAAATAAATTACTACAGGCACAGCCAGTAATAAATGATGAGAGTGGTCTTCGACTCTGTGCATTGTGGGTTTTGTCTGACTGAAGCGCATGTTAATTTATGACCAGTCAAACGCCATGATATGAGAGAGCGGAGACGTCTGAGCAGAGAATGAATGAAGACATTATTGGACGGTATTAAAAATCGCTCGTTTAATATTTAAACAGAGAAACGTCTATGTTTGTTAAAATTTGCGTCAAAATGTGGGACATCTTCTCAATATGAGGGACATGGGACAAAGGTCAACATGCTGTGCAGTACAACGTAGAGATACAAGGTCACCGTAGTACATTCACTACGCTCCTGCAATGCAACTAAAAGGAAATGCCAAACTCCGCGATTTGCCTACAGCGGATGTGACACTCAATCCATTTAGCAGTGAGTTTTAACCAGAGTGATACAGAACCAGGAGTCAGAACATCGGGGGTCCAGATTTTGGCAAAAGGACGGTTGCTGGGAGGAGACAAACATCATCTAATGTCACGATGAATCAGTAATCAGGAACCCTTTATTTGTCATTTCATTTCATGTACACAAGTACATGAAATGAAACAAGATACCGTTACCCCCTGCCCATAACACTGCAACACACAGACAAAAACACATACCTAAAAAACTACCAAGAACACATATATAAAACTACAAAGTATATATATATATATCACTGTCCGAGAGAACGAACGCCCGGATGACTGTCAGAACTGCCGGTCTGCATTGGCTAGCAGTTAGGTTAGCCTGCCCCGCTTCGGCATCCTGTCAGACCACCCTCAGTGTTTCCTCCTCAGGCGCAGCTCCAGGCAGGGCCGTGGGCCCTGGGCCTACCAGACGCAGCAGACCAGGCTCCCCAGCCGATCAAATGCCAGCTCTCCCAGCCAGACACCTTTGACACCCCTTCCCCGCACTCCACATGACAACGCCAAAAACACAGACAACACTAGGCGAGGCCACCGCCAGACTGCCCTCGGTGTTATCAGAACTGCCGGTCTGCATGGGCTAGCAGTTAGCTTAGCCTGCCCCGCTTCCGCATCCTGTAAGACCGCCCTCAGTGTTTTCTCTTCGGGCACAGCTCTGGGCAGCGTCGTGGTCCCTGGGCCCATAGCAGACAAAGCTCTCCCAGCCGATCCAGCACCAGCTCTTCCAGCCATCAAACGAATACATGGACAAACGTGGACAGACCCTGGACAAAGACACTGCATGTATGGTACTAGGTGAGGCTGCTGCAAATGTAAGTTTGCACCATCATCTTCCCACACCAGTATAGGGTGAGGCTGCTGCAAATGTGAATTTGCGCCGCCATCTTCCACACTGGAAACAGAAATAAAAACTGTCTCCTTTTGGTCATGAGATGAGCTCTCTGAACGATGCTGCTTTGACATGCATGTGAACAGATACCAACAGTGATAAAGTGCACTACCGTGTAGACAAAACACTGACCAGTTCCTAAAAACCTGATCTGAACATGTGCATGTGATTACTGAGAAGACTAGATTTGTTTGGTGGTTCTAGTTCATAAATAATAGATTGTAGGGTATAGGATGCCGCTGTAATTTTACTACCATTTCCTCACGCCTTCGCACACGCATATGCACAAGCATGCATATGAGCACACACGCAAACGCACAAACACAAACACACAAAGGCTAGCAGCCAGGTTTTTAAAGCATCCTTTAGGAAAACTAAAGCATCCCAAATCAGAGCCAGATCATTAGTCTGGCCTTGAACAGGAACAGAAAAAAAACAGTCAACAATCAACAAAGCTTGTATTCTCTACAGTTAAACACAGAGGTCAAATGACGCCCCACACACTTTCTCTCTCCCCCTCCTCTCGTCTTCTTTTCCCCCTAACCTCCCCTCTCCCTTTCACCCCATCCTCCTCCCCCGTTGCCACTTCTCCCCTAGTCTCCTCCTCCTCTTTGCATCTTCACCTGTCGTCAGTGGTCGTTCAATCCTCTCTCGCCAACCCCACCTGTCTTCACTCCTTTCCTCCCCTCCTTCCGACAACTCCGGTTCACTCGTTCTTCCCCGTCATCTCCTCCCTTCTTCTCTCCGCTCCTCTGTTCTCCTCACGGCTCCTCTCACCCCGTTCCTCAACTTCTCTCCTCTCCCCTCTACTTCTTCTCCAACATTCCAGGGAGTAAGCCTGTTTTTGATTAGTGTTCTCATGTAAACCTAAATTGTGATTAAACAAACCCCTGTGTGAGTGCATTTGGCCCCGAATCAAGTTTGCCCTGTCTCTTAAATACATGTACACACGTAGCAGCAGAGAAACAAGCACACACACACACACACACACACGTGCACACGCACATGCATGGACGGACACAAGACATGGACAAACATATGAATGAAATTGTGCACACAGGAGCACACATACATATACATATGCATATACATATTCAAAGACACACAAACAACCAAAAAAAAACAAAAAACTTAGTGGCACCAAAGGCCGAACAGATGCACAAACATGGAGGAAAAATGACAGATACAAACACCCACACATAGTATGCGTAAGCACCAACTCACACGCTCTCGAGCATGCACGTTGGGCAGACATGCTCACTTCCACCATAACTCACCAACATGAATGCACACACACACACACACACACACACACACACACACACACACACACACACACACACACACACACACACACACACACACACACACACACGACTGCACACCCCTGCAGCCTGTAGAGTAAATGGGTCAAGGGGAAAGTCATTGAGTTTTAACAGAACTTAACTGTGTGGGCTAGAAGCTACAGGGCTACTTCCCCCCATCCAACCATCCTTTATTTGCAAGGATAAATTACTACCACATGGAGTCTCTGTGCTATTTCAGTACACACATATATAAATTCCTTGCCATTTATATATACACACACACACACACACACACACATATATATATATATATATGTGTGTGTGTGTGTGTGTCCCCGTGGCGGACTACCTAGCCTGCAAGCCGCTGAGTAGGCAGCTGAGGTGAAAAGGTGTTGCACGCAGCCGTGAACTTTAAGACTGCCCGGCTGGTCGAGAATTCTCCCTGCTAGACGCACTTAACCATGTTTGATTCACACTTCTGCACATTCTCACAGACACACAGGTACATGTGAGCCCCCACACAAACGCTCATGTGCGCACACACACACACACACACACACACACACATGCAAAACAAAATAAACAAAAAAATTCAGGTATGCACACAAGCATGCACACACCTGAACTTCAAGACCTTTGGCTGTTGGATAGTGCTCTGCAAATGTAGATTGCAAATCATTGTTATTCACAGCGTGAATAAAACAACAAACGTAAATGTGCATGAGCACACATGGAGAACAACTTGAATGGTTCAAGTGAGAGCAGTCAAAGCTGCCGAGTCTAAATGCTGGGTAAAAAAGCATCAAGTTGTTGTGAAGAGAGTGAGAAGATAGATGATGAGAGATAATGACAATCTACGAAGACCAAGATGAAGTGGGAGTTTGTTTGTGTGCGAGTGTGTGTGTGTGAGAGAGAGAGAGAGAGAGAGAGAGAGAGAGAGAGAGAGAGAGAGAGAGAGAGAGAGAGAGAGAGAGAGAGAGAGAGAGAGAGAGAGAGAAGGAGAGCAAGAGAGAGCAAGAGAGAAATAAGGAGAAGTTGAGACGAAGAACTGATAAAACCATTTTTCTCTTTCTATTGCGCTCTCTACATTTCTCCCAGAGACAAGCTCTCTCCCTCGCTCTCTCTCTCTATTAGTCTTACATTGTTGGCTGGTTTTTCAGACAAGGATTAAGTCTAAATCCTCAATCCTTCTCTTTAAAAATGGAGAGTGAGGAGAGCTCCCTCCAGTTTAGGCTGAGGCTTAGCCAACTACTTTTAAAGTAACACTTACGTCTGTCAACCTAACCCTACATCCACGCTGTAAAATATTTCACTTCTGCACACTGTTGGTTCAATGCAAACAAATGTTTGCCATGAACCAACAGTTTATCATTCTTCTTCAAAAAGATGACAAAAGTCTCCAAAAGCAAAACTATCATGTGAACAGATGTCTAAAGAAGTTTTGTAAACACTGCAATATAGCCCTGAAATGTGAGTTGCTTTTGCAAGAGCAATTGTTTAATCTTCCTTTTGGAACGGAGCTCTTCTTTAGCATTTTCTCATTAATCTGATTCAATTCTGATCATTTGTCCAAGTTGATGCGGCAACGTGCTGCTCTCTCTCTCTCACCCTTTCTCAGGGTTTTCAGTATCTCTGTAGGTTGTATTTATCTAAGTATGTCTTGGGACTAAATCATGCTGCTGTCTGGGTTGTGGGAAACATGCGCGTGCGCACACACACACACACACACACACACACACACACACACACACACACACACACACACACACACACACACACACACACACACAGGCAGTAAGTCCACACAAGCCACTGAGTGAAGCCTTATTTTAGAGGCGCTCTGGTCACGTTCACTCTCTGAACGTCTTCCTCTCCCTGAACACTATCAGTGGGCTCTGTGACGCAGCTCTGTCGCGGGACCTATGGGCCTCCTGATGCAGCTGCGTGCCAAAACCCACATTGCAAATGGAAAATTCTCTCAACATAGAGGTATTCTTTGCTTGGTGTAGAAAATCAAATGAGACAAATACTGAGAAATGTGAAATCAAATGTGAATTTAAACATAAGGCAAGATTGCTATACTTGTTTAATTTGAGATGAGGCCTTGTGATGCCGTTGACAGTCAGAGGCTGCAGTCCTAGTGGTGCAGCATGCAACTCTGGGGCTGCTTGATGAGCATAGCCTGCTTGCAAGCCTTCGATGACTTTACTTTTTGGTCATCTTTTATCATCAGAATGTTCTGTAATGACTCCAATCAGTGCCTGATACCAAAACACACACACACACACACACAAAATCAAACTCTCACAATCCATCTCTGTGTTGTTTTAAAACCACAACTTGAGTGAAGAAATGTGGGGGGTTGGGAATTATTTCTTTATTTTATTTTTTCTGATGTTAGTACCCAGTGGTGTGAAACCCAAACAGAAGGTCTGGAGCCTGGTGACAAGAAAACAATCCTACAATTCCTGGCAGTTAAATAAATATTAAAGCTATTTGCTCTCTTCAAGTCATTCTGCGTGTGTGCTTACATGCAAGTGAATGAATAAGTGAGAGAGAGAGAGAGAGAGAGAGAGAGAGAGAGAGAGAGAGAGAGAGAGAGAGAGAGAGAGAGAGAGAGAGAGAGAGAGAGAGAGAGAGAGAGAGAGAACAGAGTAAGGACAATTTACAGTTGCCCCTAGTCCTTCTCCACCCCCCGCTTTTGAGGCCACCTCTGCCACAGCCAATCACAAAACACATAGAGCGTGCCCACTTCCTGAAACCCAAGCCGTGACATTCCATCAGGTAAACTACGGCAGTTCACTCTAAATGGTCAATTACCCAAGATTAAAGACGGTCGCCTCGTCTTTAATCCATTAACTTAATTAGGAGGAAAAGCCATCTCAAATGACTCCCTTTTCACTTTAACCCCCCCCCCCCAACCTCCACCTCTAAGCCCCTACTGAACTAGCCAACTTGACTAACAACACATTTTATTTACAGCGACGGCAATGTGTGTGTGTGTGTGTGTGTGTCTCTCTGTTGGGGGGGGGGGTGACTTTAGGCTCCATACACACATTCACATACGGCCCCACTGTTACACTTAACTATTAAGTGCCCAGCTCAAGGCTGGTTCAGTGTGGCAAGTGTGTGTCATTATAGAGTGTGTGTCATTGCAGCGTGTGTCATTACAGAGTGCTGGCAGACTATCACTTTTGGGGCTGGGGATACGGTCAGCACAACGACAATTTGCCAGAGTCCTAGAGAAACATAAAATGAGGATGAAGCAGCTGTACACTGTACCCTTTGAGAGAATTGCTGAATGTGTGAAAGAACTCCGGTATCAGTATGTCCAGGTAAGATGTCTGTTCAGTAACCAGACACGATAAATACACAGCTATACATAATGTAAAGTTACTGTAACTCTGTGGCTTTACTGTATTTTAGAGAGTAATGGAGACTGCACATACATTCCTCTTTGTGGATGAAGCTGGATTCAACCTGGCAAAAACATGCCGCAGGGGAAGAAATGTGATTGGACAGAGAGCAACTGTGGATGTCCCAGGCCAGAGAGGCGCTAACGCCACAATGTGTGCAGCACCACCCGATGATGGTTCGCTGTCACACAAACCACTCGCTGGTCTCTACAATACAGAGAGGCTAATTTCTTTTCTGGATGACCTACATAATAGACATGTGACAGCAGAGGAGAGAAGTTGAGAAGTTGAGAGGCAGAAACTCCCCTACCTTCGTTGTTGTGTCAGATAATGTGGCATTTCCACCTCTCTGCTCCAGTCACAGACTGGTTTGCTGAACATCCCAGGATATCAGTACTATTCCTGCCTCCATACTCCACTCTCCTAAACCACATACAGGAGTTTTTTCTCTGTGTGGAGGTGGAAGGTTTATGACCACCATCCACATGACCAGAAGTCCTTACTGGATGCCATGAATGGTGGTGTGGAGACACTGCTCCTGAAGACTGCCAAGGTTGGATTAGACATTCCAGAAGATACTTTCCAAGATGCATCACCGGAGAAGACACAACTTGTGGCAAAATGCAAGAGAGGGAGGACTACCTCCCATATGTCCATTCTCTTTCGCTCTCTTTCTCTCTCGAAGACAGCTGCCTTCTCCCCATCATGCTAATTAAACTATTCTTACTTGCTCAGCAGAACAACTTAACCTCAAAATGGCTGATGCTTTTATGCATGACGCAACTCAGTGGGGGGTGAGCAGGGAGAGGTTTAAGATCCTGCTCAAGGGCACATATGGTAGTTGGTGGGCTTGAACCTTTAAGTTACTGAAAGGCCTTTCTAATTACTGGCATCCCCCCCCCCACCACCACCATCACCTACTATCTCAGCGGTGGCTAAGCATGTGCCATGGAGAGCCATGTGTATGCAGGTTTTCATTCCAACTCGACTCCACACCAGATGATTTCACTGATACATTCTTCCTATTTCGTTGAAGGGTTGCTAATCAGTGAAATGACCTGGTGTGGAGCTGACTGGAATGAAAACCTGCATACACATGGCTCTCCATGGCACATGGTTAGCCACCCCTGACCTATCTGTTTGTTGTGGGAGAGCATAGCGCTTCTCATTCGCTGCCAGCCCAGATTTTCATTATGGTTCCGATCTGGAGTCCTGCTGGTCAGAAGCAGACTTCTCGAGTAGGGTTGGGGGGGGGGGGGCTGCAGCAATGGACAAAAATAGGATAAAAGTTGAAATAATGACAAAAAAAGAAAAGGAAAATAGGCAGGCTTTGAAGGGGAAGCATGAATTTACAACCTCTGCTCCAGAAGACATCATCGCACACAACTCCGCTGGCTAGATTTTTAGTTTGAGTACATGCCTGGGCATGTTTGTCGGTGAAATCACTTCCTGCCTTGCATAACAGTTTGCATCCCCAGCCCCGTTTTAACTTGGAAAGCGATGGAAAAGGGGAAACATCTCTCCGGTCCCATGTTACTGATCTCTTCACTCTGTCTCTCCCCTAGCGCTCTCTTCCTCCTTTCCTCTCATGTGCAGTAATCAAATGCAACCTGAGCTTGTGTAATGGCTAAGAATGTTGCCGCCCTTGTGAGTATCGCTGACACAAAACCAATGTCAGCTCAAACGGTGGATTTGGGGCTCTGCGTGAAACATCCATGTGCATTGGTGCACGTGCACGCGTACTGGCTCACTCAGAAGGAAGTGGAGAGAGGAGGACCGAACCTCCATCTGAGGGAATGTGAAATAAATCAGCTGTTGTTGATGTTGTGCATTGATTGTTTGTTTGTTTCAGTCTGAGCTATAATAAACATTTAGCAGTCTAGCAGGGACAGGATTGATCTGTCACTTCACCTTCTGTTCAAAGTTTGAATCTGTGTGTGCATGCCCAGATGTGTGCCTCTCTGTGTGTGTATATGTGTGTGTGCGCATGTGAGAATTCGTCTGACCACAGTCTCTGCAAACTGTGGGGGAGATGGCCGCAGACTGCACACACTGAAACCCACAGACTCCAGCCCTCTATCCATCTGTCCTCCTCGCATCTATCTCTCCATCTATCTTTTTATCTTTCTCTTTACCCCCCCCTTTCCAAGCACCTAGCAGGCAAGACTCCAGTCTTTCTATCCATGTACCCCTCTCTCCCTTTTCTACCCATCACCGACATCCTTTCACCCATCCACCTCTACCCCCAACCGGCCCCCACTGACCTCTTCAATAACTGGTGTTCATTTGTCTCTGTCACGGTGCTGTGACCCATAATGGCTCGGGTGGAATGACGTGTGTTCCAATAAGGAAAAGTCCAACCAAACCTCCTCGTTGTTGACTTTGAATTGTCCGCGACATCTCAGCAGCTTCCAGAGCTCTTTAGTAAAGGGCTATTTTCTAGACTTACTTCACGCCGATACTTCCAACCCTCTTTGACACCAAACCCCAAAGGCTGCCCATTTGCCTTTAATGTGACTCCAATGCCTGTACACCAACCCCCCATCCTTCTCTCCTCCCTGCTTCTGCCCCCCCCCCTCCTCTCCAAACCTCAGACCACAGGGTTTTAATAGGAGGGTTAAGAGGTAATTCCTATCACACTGCCATCATTTAATATCTGACAGGGAGAAAGGTTATGAACCCCAAACCAAAAAACCAACCTAGCCAGCCAGCCAGTGGGCTGTCCGACTTCACCTCCCTCCCTCCCTCTCTCTCTGTCTCTCGCTCTACCTCTCACTACCTCTTTCCTCCCTCTCTCTGGTCTTTTCTCCATCTCTGTTATCTCTCACTCCTCTGTTAGCTGTCTTCGTAATTTTGCTCTCTGCATCTTCTTTTTGTCTCTCACCATCCTTCTCTTTCTCTCCCACTGACTCTCTGTCTCACCATCTGCCCATCCCTCTCCGTGACTCTCCCACTCTGCACACTACTCATTATCGCCATATGAGGGCGCGGCAAAACACAGCGTCAAAGGGATGAAAAGTACCGAAAATCGGAGGGAAAAAAAGAAAAAAGAAGAAGAGGAAAACGGAAAGGAGGAAAAAAAAGAGAGGAGGAAACTCCAGACACTGTAATTTAGATTGTGCTGATGGCGAGGCAGGGATATGAAGAACATGAGATTTATAATGTTAAGTTTGGACTGCGCTCACCCTTTCCACTCTTTTACTGAGTTGTCTAAGAGCGCCGAGGGGACTCCTGTTGGACTGGTGATAAATAAGAGCTATCAAGACCAATTAGACTTTTATACAACAGTATGCCAAGCTAAGGAGGAAACGGGACTGTCACTCAAACACACAAAGGAGGAGCGAGACACACACACACATACACACACAAGAGAGAGAGAGAGAGAGAGAGAGAGAGAGAGAGAGAGAGAGAGAGAGAGAGAGAGAGAGAGAGAGGCGGGGGGGGAGTAAGAGTGATAAAAAGAAGAGACACTGACAGGGATAGGAGGAGTGACTGCGTGTGTGCGTGCGTGCGTGCGTGCGTGCGTGTGTGTCACTATGCGTTCCTGTGCAAGGTGCATTGATGAGGACCATCACGTAAAAGACAGTTTGCTTACAGCCATAACAGTGTAGTTTGCTGTCCTCGGCGATGCATCACATATCACCACAAACATAAGCAACACCGTCAGTCCGACCAGGGAGTGAGAAAAGCTTCTTTTTGTTGGCGTTTTTCAATTTCCTTGCTGCTGTAAAAGATTTTTATGCGGCTTTTTCTGCAAACCAAAACCTTCACATTGAGAAAGTGCTAGAGAATATGAAATGGGTTTATTGTTGTTATTTTTATTGCTGTTGTCTATTTATAACTACTGCCATGTCAACTGCAGAGCTATGGTGTCAAACCGAGGTTCAATTACACCTGAAGGACCAATAAGCAGGGTTTTCTTTCAGGTTTAATGGAAGGAACATTTCACAGACCCGGGAGGTAGACAAACCTTCAGTCCATTTCAAAATAAAGTAAAAAAGTGAAAAAGATGTATTCTGAAAAAAAAAATTTTTCCAAGTAAAAGCCTGCTGTCATTGAACTTATGTTGATTGGATTCACCATCTACTTACCTTGAACAATAATTATCAATAACTGGCATCAAACAATGTGATGAAATGTATGCTACCCACAATGGAAAACAACATTACTATATTTTTGAACAGAAAATATGTCCTTGCCTCA
>NC_079211.1:37091624-37124124 GCF_029633865.1 Lampris incognitus
CCCGTTCGCAGCAAATGGAAGTAAAGAGGTTCATTCCAGAATGAGATATGCACCATTTGAAAAAATTAATCCCTTCACTTACAAAAAGATTGGTGGTACTAAAACTAAAAAATACACATTATGGGTTTCCATTAAAGTTATGAGTCATCTTCAAACCTTTGCTTATAACATAGTTCTGGGTTATGGGATACAATCATGTGTTTTATCGCAAATCCCGAATGATGAATCTGAGGTAGCATTTTCCTTCTCACATGCATTTTGGAATGATATATACAGCATATATACATATAGTATAGGATATATTCACATATTCCTTCTCTGCTGGCTAGCTTCATTTTACCAGTGTCATGTTTCATGGGCAACAACAGAGAGATGGCGTGGCGTACTTATAAGTAAAGAGAAGTCAGGTGTGGGATGCTCACATGTGCTCATGTTTGTTTATTTTTTTTATTTTTTTTTTATTTTGTTGTTTTTTTTGTTTTTCTTTCTATTTCTGTATGAGTGATGTCTGCAAGTTCTAGAAGCTGCCGTGTACCGGAGTCAAATTCCTCATATGCATAGGCACACTTGGCCAATAAAGTTGATTCTGATTCTGATAAAAGAGATGCAACTAAAGCAAAACTAAAGGTCAGGAGACTAAAGAAATTCGGTATAGAAGATATTCCAAAATTAGGTTATCTGTGCATATAGGAATACCAGGTAGAATTGCTAAGTTGCCATGAGGGCACCACAAAACGGTTTATTTCCACAAGTCCACCCATCCATCCATCCATCCATCCATTATCCGAACCACTTATCCTCCTTTCAGGGTGGCGGGGATGCTGGAGCCTATCAGTGTTATCTACGGGCTTCGAGCTAAAATTAGAGTTAAATCTTAAACTTTGCAACTCCAGGTTCTGTTATCGTCTCTGCATTGTCTCATTGGTACACTTGAGGTGAATTACCACGCGGCGTAAATTCATCGTTCATCGTCAATAAAGATGAACTTCCTCGCCCCCAAGGAGCAGGATGAACAGGGCAGGGTTTTTCACATTGTAACTCCACAAATCACACCAACTCAGCGGCATGACCTCTCACCTCTAACCCTTAACCCTCACAGACACAACACCAGAGAATCTGTCAACCAAGCATTTTAGAAACCATTTAAATATATTGAAGGTGAAAAAAAATTCCCGTTGTCGTTCCTTTCAATAGCGTCATTGTGATGATCATGGCGAAACGTCATCATTGAACCTCTGATGAACTAACAGTGACTGGCAAAAGCCACCACAGTCATGCTGACTGATAAATCAACTCGCTAAAAGGTTTAAATGATTAGCAGCCTACGAAGATGGCTTAACCTCACGCCCCAACTAATGTTTTTTGCAAAGCTTAGTGATAGATGGGACTTTGCGTCAGTGAAAGACATGCCTAAGACTTATTATGTCTCGGTTGTCGTGGGGGTTTGTCAAAAAAGATTTAAAAAAGAAAAAGTAAAAAAGGGTAATGCTCTGGTGAAATCAGTTCCCTTTTTTATTTTGTTTCATTTTTTTCTAGGATGATATATGTACAGCAAGTGAATGTTGGCCAGCTGGCACTCTTACATTATAAGGTACATCTCCACCCAGACACACAACTGGATCAGTCTCCTCACAACCAAACCCCGAGCTCCTAAAAAAATAGTGTCCAACAATACAGAGAAAATATCCTGCGATTTCAAGTGATTCAGATCAATAAAAAGTCATAGTACAAAAAAAAAAATCCCTCCACCATAATGTTGCATCCTTCATGCATCATCACATTTAGAGGCAAAAGCCTTTCAACAACACATTTACTGGTAATATAAGTGTCCCAGAACCAATACCATCTCTTGTTGTGCCCCCCTAACCTATTCCCCCCTCACCCTTAACCTTTGACCCTTACCAAAACACCACATTAAAGTGCCTTTTCACATTAAAGCAGTCCATCGCCTGTCGTTTTCTCCTATCGGATGTGTGATCTACATTTAGGAGATAAGATACACATGTTTCTGCCAATCAAACTTCTTGGGCTCTCCTCCAAAGTCTGCTGAGCAGTCTGTTGTCACTCCCGGTTTCTCTTCCTGTCTTGGCCTATCGCTCTCTCTCTCGCTACTATTCTCTAGCTATGCACATCTACCTCTGGGAATCTCTCTGTCTCTGTCTCAGCCCGGATCGATCCCTTACATCCATCCCTCTTCTTGCTGAACATATCCAAATGCTGAACTTATTCCCTCAACTGGAATAACTCAGTCGTGCCTGGTGTAAAATTATCTTGAGGAATTGTTATCTATATTAACCTGAGGAAGAATACCCTCAGGAGTGCCTGGGTGGCGTAGCGGTCTATTTCGTTGCCTACCAACACGGGGATCCCGGTTCGAATCCCCATGTTGCCTCTGGCTTGGTCAGGCATCCCTACAACAGACAGAATTGGCCGTGTCTGGGGGTGGGAAGATGAATGTGGGTATGTGTCCTGGTTGCTGCACTAGGGCATCCTGTAGTCGGTCGGGGCACCTGTTCGGTGGGGAGGGGGAACTGGGGGGAATAGCATGATCATTCCACATGCTACGTCCCCCTGGCAAAACGCTTCAATGTCAGGTGAATAGAAGCAGCTGGCGACTCCACATGTATCGGATGAGGCATCCGGTAGTCTGCAGCCCTCTCCGGATCGGCAGAGGGGGTGGAGCAATGACCGGGAAGGCTCAGAAGAGCGGGGTAATTGGTTGGATACAATTGGGGAGAAAAAGGCGGGGAAAAATCCAAAGAAAAAATACCCTCAAAACACTTATAACACATGACTACTCATGAAAAGTACAGACCCAATAATATTCTCAGTGATTATGGGGAAATCAGAGCATTCTTCAGAAAAACATGTAATCAAATTATACACCTATTCTTTAAAAACTGACAGATTTTCTGCCCCTATATTGACTTGTGCAGCTTATTGAGCATAGTGCAGAAATCGCTCCGACCAGATGTGACGTCACTCTGTGGTCACTCTGTGGACATCCCAGCTGAAACAACGCGGCGATCTGAGCACATCAAAGTCATGACCCTGCCGGTTTACAGCTTTCTTGTGATTCTTCCACCTTTGAGGACGCACGTGGTGAAGCAGAGAGCATGCTTGGCATTAACTATCACCAGTTTCAACCTTATTTGCTGTTTGACGACAACATTTCTGTAGCAGAGAAGGGAACAGAGCCTAGCCGTGATAGACTTGGGCATTAGTCTGCAGTCTGTTGTGTTCATATCCGATGGTATCAAAACATTTCAACACATTTAGATTCTTTGAAAAGTTTTATATATTCTGCAAACTGCTACAGTGGGAAAACGTGTTGTCGACCACAGCTACTGCTTACATTGTGCTGAAATAGTCAGTGCTTTCATGAGGTCCCAGAACAAGACAGGTCCATTAATGTGTAACATCAGTGAAAAATACACTTTCTTATAGTTTCATGATGTAGGTATTGTTATAATGAGGGCCAATTCAAACTATACAACTTTTATTGCAAACAAGACTATAGCCTTCAAACCCAAATCCACTCATTACAACCATGCAACACAAGTGCCCAGATGCATGGCATAGGCTGCCATAAGCCTACATGAAAAATCACAAAGCAATGGCGATCCATTACCCAAAGTGGACGACCAAACCAATTTACGAGCAAACCAAGCTATTTACAGGCAAATCCTACAAACAAAAAAGGTTTAGGTGGTATGGACGTGTGGTTGTGTGTCTGGCTGGGGCGGGGGACTGACGTTATTATGTAATCTCGATTTTCCATGGGATAAGATTATTATATGGGTTTTTGTGTCAAGCTAAACATGCAAACTGTCCTTGCTACTTGGTCAAAGCTGCGGGAAGAAGAAATCCAGCACTATGGATTGGGAAAACTTGAGCTGCATTAAGGACTGACAGCAAACTACTTACATCGTGGTCTTATATTCAGCAGATCATCATTAAGTGCTGCACGCTTCAAAAACGGTCTGACTGAAGTCAGCGTTTACACTGCTTCAACGCAGCCGAGGGAGCACGCGTTTTGCTCACAAGATACAACTTGTCCGTGGCTTTAGGTCGACGACAGAAGTTTTGTGCGCTCCTCTGGAAATTGTTTTGAATGGACCCGTTTTGTTGTTTTGTTTACAGGTAATCATCCTACATTTATGCCTGCTGCAATTTGTTGGAACCTTGAGAGGCCAGGCAGTGTACTGCTTTGAGCTCCCATTCATAATGGAGAAGTTAATAGCTTGCGTGTCTCCGTTTCCAGAACTGTATGACAAGAAAATAAGACACACTAAAGAAGAAAAAGTCTTTTGCATGGTTGAAAGTAAACCTTCAAATGGACCTGTCAGGTTTGACACAAAGACGTTTTCTGAGTGAGTATAGAGTGATTTACCCACTGCTACTAGATAAAATGAAATAGCTGAGTGTGCTGGAGGGGTTTAACATTGTGCAGTGTAAAGCGGCACACATATCGCAAACACCCTAGTTTTACATGTGAATTCCCCCAAATTCTCTCAGAGCGTTCGTAGCTTAATGATGGTGACAATTTTCAACAGTCGCAGATTTTGATGTAACACGCTTGACCACACTAAACCGTATATGCATGAATGTCCCAGTGTGTGCACTATGTGTGCGCTACGTGTGTGCGTATTCATCTCAGAGAAACTGATCAACCTGTGATACAACTGTTCTATGTATGTGCCAGATAACAACCCAAAGTGATACAAAGTTTTTCTGGGACACTGATGGAGTACAAAGCGTGCACTCCTTGACCTTTTCCCATGCTATCGTAAATCCTCCCCCACTGTGGGCTTTGCATAGAGGAATCTCAGAGCCATGCCTTCCGACAGGCTGTCTTCCTGTCACCCTACTTGCACACAGAGCAACCTGGAGTGTCATAAATATGCTATTGTTTGTGCTTGTGTGCAAGTTTGTGCACATGCTTGTGCATGGGGAGGGGTGCAGTGTATTCACTGACACCTTTTTCTGTTGACTCTAGCCCTGGTGTGAGCTGACAAGCGCGCGCGCGCACACACACACACACACAAAATGAGGGTGAGGCTTTCATAAGATTCCAAGATAGTGTGTAAAGTAAATGGTCTCATTGAATAACATCCAGGTAAACTGTATGTCACTGTGTGCTGTAACAGACAGTGGAAAGAAAACCAAGTGTGTGTGTGTGTGTGTGTGTATGTGTGTGTGTGTGTGTATCTGCTATGTCGTTGTACAGTCATGCATAAGTGAGAGAGGTGAGAGAGAGTGCAACAGAGAATTGCAGAGAAACATGGTCCATCCCCAGGTGGGAGCAGGTAGTCTCTCCTCCTTACACGGTCTCTTCTCTTTCTGTCATATTACACTCAAATGTGAGCTGAACCGGTCATTCAAAATGTCAAAATGCGCACAGAGTAAAATTAACATAAGACATGGTACTTACAGTCTCTCGAGCAGTTTGAGGTCCTGGAAGGCTCCTCTTTCTATGACGCTGATCTGGTTGTCCTCCAGATGACTAAGAGAATCAGTGAGAGAGACAGAGAGAGAGATGGACAGTGGGACAGAGGGTGAAACAGGGGGGATGTAGAGAGATATAGAAAGAAAAGATGAAAAAAATAGGTGAAGAGAGAAAGCATGGAAGACAGATTTACAAAGGAGTCAATATCATTCTTGTACAACATGGAATTTAATTACACCACCAACATAAATCATATTTGAAATGAGTACATGATGACAAAGAAAAGCATGAGTGAGAGAAAAATAACATATGAATAAATGAAAAAATAGTGGCAGAGCAATAACCTTATGTAATTACAGAGAGCATGTCTTTAATGGAATCACTGTTGTATTCTATTGATAAACAAGTCAAGTCAATTTTATTTGTATAGCCCATTATCACAAATTACAAATGTGCCTCAGTGGGCTTAACTGTTTGTGAAACCACCGTGTAGTGAGTGGATTGCTCAAGGCAGAGCTTTTTTTTATTTGCTTTACTGAAACAGATTTTCCATGCTGGTGAGAAAATTCAAACTGTCAACCGTCTAGTCGCAAGCCTGGTTCTCTAGCCTCCGGGTCAGGGGTATCTGACCATGTAACGCAGAGAGCCATTTGTATGCTGGTGTTTGCCCTGATGCATGTGTTACCGGTCTCAAAAGGGAAGTGGCACCTGAACAAACAAACGGAAGTCCGACACATGCAGATGTGTGTGGAATGTTCTCGCTTTAATTAAACAGGTAAAATCAAATATGACAGGTACATATTTATGAGAAAGGCCTATTAATCAAAAAGCAATCTTAAATCATCAAACTTAAATATATTGGAAACAAACAAATATAGTGTAAAACATTAGCAGCCATTTGTCTCTCCTTTATCATCTACTACTACTTCCGGACGCTCCCGTTAGGGGTCGCCACAGCAGATCATCCATTTCCACCTCTTCCTGTCCTCCGCATCTTCCGCTGTCACACCCGCCACCTGCATGCGCTCTCTCACCAGTTGTCTCTCCTTTATCATGACGGCTACTTAATCACACACCTAAACACAGTAAGAATTAACCACACACCTGCATATTAGCAGCCTCATAATTTGTATGTGTCTCCTACTGAGCTACATGCGACCAAATGTCACCTGTATGCTGCGCCTCCGCTGGCCACACGGCACCCCGCGCCGGCCGCCGAGGAGGAAACGGAGCGCCGCCAGCTGCACCACAGTATACCAACCAGCCATACGAAAATGAAAATAATGCTCCCAAAACACCCAACATCCTATTTCTACAACGTACAGCTACACCATTCTGCCATGTAATGGCTAATTTCCCAGCACACTGCTACTTCGCTAGTAACACTGTTAGCTAGCTAGGATACTGAAATTAGTGTCTTAGCCCACTGAATAAACACATTTTCTTTACCGCGATCCACTTCACTTAACAGTTTCTCCACTCGCAACAACTTCTGAATTAGTCTGCGCATTGGATTACGTGAATGATTATAAGTGAGTTTCACAGTTTACGAACCTGAGCAAACAAACGGAAGTCCGACACGTGCGGATGTGTATGTAGAATGCGGGCGATTTTCTCACAATTCCTACCAATTTAACTAGAACCAGACCTTCCATTTGTGGGCGTAGTCTGCCATCTACAGGAGTAATTGTGTAATAGCACTTAAACTAGACCGCAGATCTAATCAGTGAATAATGAAAATGAATCTGGTAAGTAAATAAACATAAATTAAGAAAGGAAAACAAAAAAATGAAATAGAGGGGTGTCGGTTTTTATAACCCAATATTTTCCAGTCGTCTACACTCTCCTCTATTTTTTTAGATGTCTCCTGGCATCTACATAACTATGTCAGTGTCATACATCATTCTTTACGTCAGTGATCTAGTATGTCCATACAGGTACCATTTGCAACCAGGGGGCGTGATGGACACTTGGGTAAGTCACTAGATTTGCTGACACTTGATGAGCTTGAACTCGACTGACATGACTTTGTCTGTATATTGGTTGACTAAGTGCATCATAAGTCAACATTTTTCTTGGCCATACAGTCCTTGCAGATCTTCTTAGAGTCCTTGGTCCCTCATTATCATCAGCTTACTACTCCTGACAGACTTCTGTCTCTCTGTTTCTTCAGTAGCTGATTTAGTAACCTGCTCTAAAATAAAGTTGTCAGTCACAGAAAGGCCCAAAAAGTGTGAACTGTTTAAGCAGCAGATCAGGTACGTTGGCAGGATGGTTTCCAGAGAAGGCATTCATATTGACCCAAAAGACCTTGAAGCTGTCCTGCGACTGGAAGAGAAAGAACCAAAAACAGTAGGTGAAGTGAGAACCCTACTCGGATTCCTCAGCTACTACAGATCCTTCATTCAGGATTTTTCACGGTGGGCCAAGCCATTGTTTGAGCTCCTTCAACGTCCTGGTGAAGTGGCAGTAACATCAGCAGCAAAATCTAAAAGAGGGAAGAGCACAGGAAAGAAGGGAGACAAAGGGCAGCTTCCATCCAAAACGCCTATCAAGTGAACTTCCGAACATCAGGCCGTAGTGTCAAGGTTGGTGAACATGCTCACTCATCCACCAATACTGGCCTACCCAGACTTTGACCTCC
Organism: Lampris incognitus; assembly: GCF_029633865.1. Classification (NCBI taxonomy): domain Eukaryota; kingdom Metazoa; phylum Chordata; class Actinopteri; order Lampriformes; family Lampridae; genus Lampris; species Lampris incognitus. The sequence goes on from NC_079211.1 coordinate 37,099,718, forward strand.
GTTTGTCTTACATACCAATGCCTCCAACGAACATCTAGGTGCAGTTCTTTACCAACATCAGGGCGGCAAGTTGTGTGTAATAGCATACGGATTGAGAACTCTAAACCCCGCAGAACGCAACTACCATGTGGACTTGGGAAAACTTGAGTTTTTTAGTGCTCAAGTGGGCAATCTGTGACAAGATCAGAGACTATACTATGCACCAACTTTTATCGTATACACCAACAATCCATTGACCTATGTGTTGAGCTCAGCCAGACTTAACACTGCAGGGTGGCCCTTGGGTGGTGTGTTGGCCGATTTTCACTTCGATATTAGATATAGACCTGGCAAGGCAAATGCAGATGCGGACACCCTATCCCGAACGAGCCCCCAAAACGTTACCGGTCTCAAAAGGGAAGTGGCTCCTGAGCAAACAAATGGAAGTCCGACACATGCAGATGTGTAGACTGTTATCGCATTAATTAAACAGGTAAAATCAAATATGACAGGTAAGTGTTTATCAGAAAGGTCTATTAATCAATAAAAATAATCTTAAATTGTCAAACTTAAATGTACTAGCTATAAACAAATATATCATTTAAAACATTAGTAGCCATTTGTCTCCTTTATCATGAGAGTTATTTAATTGAACATACAAACGCATTAGAAATTAATCACACATAAATTAACCACACTCATACACGTTAGCAACCTCATGCTTTATATGTGTCTCCTATTGAGCTAAACGCAACCAAATGTCACGCTGTATGCTGCACCTCCGCTGGCCACACGCCACCCCGCGCCGGCCGCCGAGGAAACAGGGCCCAGCCAGCTGCACAACAGTATACCAACCAGCAATAAGAAAATGAAAATAATGCTCCCAAAACACTCAACATCCTATTTCTACAACTTACAACTAGCAGTGTTACTCTTTACGCGGCTCGCGAGACTTTGTTTTGCGCCTCATATAGATCCACTGATAACAACAAGAGCATAGCTATAACCTACTTCTATAGGTTCCGTTGGTGTCCTGTTTCAGCACATTGAAATGAATTATCCAGCAGATGGCAGCATACTGAAGATACGTCAAAGAACGTAGGCTACGTAACAGCGTGGGATCATGGGTAGACGTGTAGCCTATGTGTGTAGCTTTGTATTTGCAAAACGTTTTGCAAGCTCTGTGGCTCTTTGAGCAATGGTCTTACTCATAAGTGACTCTCCTAAGAAAATTAGCGAGTACCACTGAACTACAGCTACACCATTCTGCCATGCCATTTCCTAGCATACTTTCCTAGTTTGGTAGTAACGCTGTAACCGGTTATTTTCTTGCCCGGTGCGGGATTCGATACGAGGTGTACTGCACCACAAGGGGACATCACTAACCGCTCGGCTAAAGGGTCAGACCCGTTAGCTAAGGGGCTAGCTAACACTAGCTAGCATATTGAAATTAGTGCCTTACTAAATACATTTCTACCGCGATTCACTTCACTAAACAGTTTTGACATTCACTACAATAACTTCTGAATCAGTCTACGCACTGGATAACGTGCATGACTATAAATGAGTTTCACAGTTTACGAAGCTGAGCCAACAAATGTAAGTCCGACACATGCAGATATGTGTGGAAACGAACAAAAAACCTTCCATTTGTGGGCGTAGTCCGCCATCCACAGGACCAGCTGTGTAATAGCACCTAAACTAGACTGCAGATCTATTCAGTGAATAGTGAAAATGAATATGTTAAGTAAATAAACGTAAATTAAGAAGGAAAGGAAAATAAAAAATGAAAAACAGGGGCGTCTGTTTTTTTTATAGCCCAATATTTTCCAGTCCTCTACACATGCTCAATAATCCAGATAAGGACATCCCAAAAAGGTGAATCAGTTCATCTGGATACGTTTATTGAGAGAGAAACGTTTCATCACTCATCTAAGTGACCTCTTCAGTCTCAGCTGACTGCAGGTATCCCCACCCTTATAAACAGCACAGTGGCATAACGACCATATGCAGACTGCGGTGAGTTACAATAGCCATGTGTACTATTCACTGAGGGTTGGGGAATGTTTGCAATCACAGCATTGTAAGATGGCGACAGATGTACTCTTAGCCACCCTCGATTCAGGGACAATTGTCCCTCTTCACGTAGATGACCTATGCAGATTTTTTGTTCCAACCCAACAGTATGCCAATTTTTTATTAGATAACACACCTTCAACCAGACAAGAGAGGACTACAAATCAATGACATCAACTGATGTGATGTTGAGTTTGAGATAAAAAAGAGAAAACAAAAAGAGAAAACTCCGAGGCCGGTGCATAGAGAAACGAGGCATTTGCTGCGTTTGAGCGAGAGGGAGATAGAGGAACATCCAGGGAGTGATTCATATTTTTGTTTTAAATTGTCTGTATAAACAAGCAATCAGCATATTGAACAAATTGGACGCGAATGAATCAGACACGACCAATAGTTTAAGTAATGCAGCGTTTCACAAATGTCACAATCTGGCAAGCCAGCACAAACAATTAACATCCCTCTTCTATCTCTCAATGGATATCTGTCCCTTTCCTCTTCTCCTGTTCCAATGTTGTTGTTAGCGTAAAGCGCTTCTCCCTGCATCGTGTGTTGCCATGTTTTGGGAGCAATCTAGGGTTTTCCAGATGCCAGAGAGAGGGGGAGAGAGGGAGGGAGAGAGAGAGAGAGAGAGAGAGAGAGAGAGCATCGCCGCACATTTGTTTATTTGGATTTTCTGTCAGAAGATGTTAAGAGTGACATCTGAGGGGGTAGAACAGGGTGGTGTAGAGGGACAAGGAAAGACAGAGAGCGAGAGAGAGAGAGAGAGAGAGAGAGAGAGAGAGAGAGAGAGAGAGAGAGAGAGAGAGAGAGAGAGAGAGAGAGAGAGAGAGAGAGAGAGAGAGAGAGAGAGAGAGGGCCAAGGAAGAAGACAGGACAGCTAAGACAGTGGATGGAAGGGGGAGAGCAAGGGGAATAGAGGGATGACAGGCAAGTGTAAGGGGAGAGGGAGAGGGAGGGAGGGGAAAACATGAAGGAGAAGACGAGGGACACAACAGAAGGTGGGAGGAAAGGAAGAATGGGGAAATAACGAGAAAAAGAGACAGAGAGGAAGCGAGAGAGACACCCGGCCCCGGAATGACAGTGACTAATGGAGTGGGAGACACTGAGGAAGACTGACAGCGAGAGCCAAGGCAAATGAAAAGAGCAGTATCAAACCAGATAGGGACGCCGAGACGTTGTCTGGCCTGCCATGTGGACTTGGACTTGTTTTGGCATGGCCTCCACTGTGAATATTCCCTCAAAGAAAATGTTTAGACGTGGGGCTGTATTTCAGCCATTAATCCACAACTTGTCATATCGTTTAGTCGAACGCACAGAGACACAGACACTATGTCGGACACAAAGACTGAAACTGAGGCGTGGTTGGAGGATGTCAGATGCCACACACACAGGCGTACACGCACACGACTGTAAACATACAGGCAGATGCATGCAAACCGGTAGTGAAGAGATAGGCATGCACAAAAAACTGCATGGATGGACATGGCTGCATGGGCACACATACACACACGTACACACACACACACACACACACACACACACACACACACACACACACACACACATGTACTTACACAAATATATATTTGTGTAAGTAAAAGCAAAGCAAAAACACACAATGATACACACAGGCATAGACACATAGACACACAGACACACATGCGCACACACTCCTGATTCCAATCCCTTGGCTGTGAGTTTGAGACAAGCTTAATCTGGCATGTTTATTTCTGTGTAATTACATTTTTTTCTCCTTCTTGATAAAAGGCATAGCCCATGACCCCTGAAGTATGCTCTAAATCAAGACATAACTCTGTGTAAGTATCCGACGTTACTCGTCCAAATGAGGGCTCAACCGCATGCTGATTTATTGAATGAAGTTTATAAAGGCTGGAGCTCCAAAGCCAAACACATGGTGCTGGGAGTCAGTGTTGGCATATCCTTAGGATGAGGTATTGTTTTTATATTGGTGCATATCAGGCATTAGTCATAGAGAGGGACCGCCAGAGAGAGAGAGACAGATACAGAGAGACAGAGAGAGAATGTAAAGAAAGTGAGGGGAGGATGTATTGATTTCACCTGTTCGGGGCGTTCCCTTAGGCCTCTGACACGGTCTTCATTTGACAGTGTAAGAAAAAGCATCGTGACGTGACACCACATCTCAGCTGGCTCGACGGCGAACCCCTTTAAACAAACCGAGGGAAGGCTTCGGGGAATATTAAATTCACCTGTTATTTGAACAGCAGAACCTCCGGCCCTGCCAGAGGTACCCTATCGAAGACACGTTTTCACCAGATCTTTCATCTTCCTTGCGTCCTTCAAAGACGCAATTCTGCAAGAGTCTGGAAAAAATCTCTCGCAAATGTGACGCTCAGTTTATGGCGTATGCGGGATGAGGCAGGGATGTCCATGTTGACTAAATTATCTTCCAATCCATCCTAAGAAGTCTTCATCCAGACAGCTGCCAGAGGATTGATACCGCGACAATGACATTTCACTGTCCTTCGTATGAAAACGCTGTCCGGCCTCCCACTCTGCAGGGACGCCGGACCGCAGAAACAGCGGCAAACCAGCTGACAAACCCATTGACTCCTTCTGAACGGACACCTCAGCAGGCTGGATGCTAACCTGCACCATGTGGCTGGATAACGGCCTCTGTGGCCTTTGGGTCACCCTGCCGACCATCTGTGCGAAAGGCGGAGGAGGATCATTCTTGAACGTTCAATCAGATTAGGGGCAGGTATGTTACTCTCCGATGGTGAGATTGTGGGATTATCAGATCACTGGAAGACCCATTAACAAATGCTGAGGTTGTAAATAAACACCGAGGTACAAATGCTTTTTATCCACGGCGATTAGCTAACTGTGGGAGGATTGTTGGGAACCCTATACTGAACGTTCCCAGGGTTATCAGGCTAAAACGAGAGCCCCCGGGAATCCCAGAGACACGTCCTTCGCAGTCAGCCTGGGTGTGTGCGCGAGAGAGAGAGAAACAAAGGATCTGAGAGATTGTATAAAGCGCATTGTTGTGGAAATGCAATGGTGCCCCCGCATATTTCTTTCCCCGAAAAGAACAGTAACAAACCTGTGGGTGTGTGTGTGTGTGGGGGGGGGGCGCGTGTGCGTGCATATGTGTGTGAGCGCGCGAGCTTTGCCAGACGATAGTTCCCAAGCTATCTCCTCCCCATTCCTTTAAGAACATTTAAAGTAGGGAAATGTCACAGAAGTTTATAACCAAACCACATGAAACGGGCTGCAGGCCACACACACACACACAGACACACACACACCGGAACACGTCTTTCTCTTTCCTTCACACACGCACTTGCCCCCCCCCCACTTTTTTTGTTTGTTTTGTTTTGTTACAAACAGATTGCCACACACCAATCATAAGCTCTCATGCACGCACGCACGGGTTTCCTCGCGCTACTTCTTGCTCGCTCCCCCGACCCTAACCCCACACGTTGCACTTCTTCGGCGGAACGAGCAGGAGAAACTCCTCCGTTAAGTTTGGATTCCTCCATTAAAGTTCGGATAAACGTATTGATAAGACCCACACAAATGAACGCAGTCACAGACACCTGATACAGTCACGCACAGATGTGCACTTAAGCACACACATACACGCATCGTCCACACATGCAGGTGGACTCACGATCATGTATATAAGGGCGTAAAAACACACACATTCACACAGCGCCTCTTTGCACTCCTCTGCGTAGCTTTTGCTTGCAGTGTATTTTTATCTGTCGGTCTGGTTTAAACAGAATCTGGGTGAGGAGGGAAACAGCACGCAGCCAGCGGTGATTATAGTTATTACCTCCCTTACGCACGCACACGCGGGCGCGCACACACGCACGCACACATAAAATCATATACACACGTTCGCTACTTGTCACACACTCGTCGTTACTCGTGCGATCTGTCTTGCACGCTCAGCTACTCTCCCTCCCCGTCAGTCATTTCACTTTCTTATGTGAACACACGCGCGGGCGCACGCGCTCACACGCATGCATACAATCAAATTTGGGCCACGACCTTGACGCCCGTATCGGTACTGTAAAATAAATCCTGAAGAGACACCAACTGATTTTAATGTGTGACAACGAAACGTTAGTCAGGTATCAGCAAGCAATATTGAGGATTATTGTACATACCATTGTGGGTATATGTCAAAATGTGTGTGTTCTGTTTGTAATAAACGCTCCGATACCGCAGACAGAGCGGACTAGAGAGCACAGCGCCGTGGCAAGAAAACTAGATCACTGACACTTTTACGACAACTCTGGTGCGTTTATATGCTGTTAATGACACCTTGAATTGTTCATTTAAAGAAATTATAAGTGTCTTGCCGTTTATCTCTGGCAGAGACATTGCCGCTCAAATATTTCATGACTTAAATATTCAGCACTCTCTTACCGCTGCTCGGAGACCAGGGGAGGCTATTTCACATCCTCTGCAGTTCCAGTCAAATTATGTTTCCTTGTACTGTTTAGTATTAACGTCGACTCATTATTTCTCCATTGTAAATAGCGAGCAATTACAACGTTTCTGCCCTCCATACTCTGCTCTCCCCTACCATCCGCACACATCTTGAAGTCATGTTGCTCACTTAACTATTGGGAGTGTTGCTCCTTGTTACTGGCATGTCAGCTCACTATAACTCTGTTATTTAACCTAGTAAATATTCAGTAATTAGGACATTATACTCTCCCGGGACAGGACACCTTGCATTCTCTCTCGCCCTGAAATCCCCCATTAGGGTGGGAAAGTTTATTTTATAGAGACTGTTTCCCCTATAGCCATATACAGACCTATTAGGTAAATATAGCATTAGTTTAATCGCTCCAGCATGGCGGTTTGTTTGCTAATGGCATTCCTTGTAAGGAGAAGAATATGGGTCACAACAGGCGGAATAATGAGCAGAGAGCAGTACAGACACACAAGGAGGTGTCTTGTTTGTCGTGGGCTTCAATGAAAGAAAGAAAAGAAGAAAGCTGCTTCATTTTTGCCATTGTACAGTTGTTTGGTTACAGCAACTTTGTTCTCTGCACTATTGTATAGGAGCAGTGGGCAGCTGCAGCACCCGGGGACCAGCTCCAGTTCTTCTTTCCATTACCTTGCTCAGGGGCACAGACAGTATTAACCCTAACATGGATGCCTTTTTCATGGTGGGAAGAAAGTGGAGCATCCCAGAGGAAACCCACGCACACACGGAGAGAACATGCAAACTCCACACAGAAAGGAGCCGGGATGACCTGGGGTTCGAACCCAAGACCTTCTTGCTGTGAGGCAATAGTGCTAACCAGTGGGCCACCGTGCCACCCAGAATGACTAGTGTTGCTCAAACTATGAGCAACTGTCTGACTGCAAAGACAATCACATGAGCAAAACACAACATCTCTGAGATGATGACATGCTCACAACACAACAAATCAATTTACAAGTTCAGATTAAGCTCGCCAAGAATGCAGACTTGCATCATGTGGAACAGAATAGGGCTGTAGTGTACTGGGAAATGAATTGCTCATGGTGCCAGCACGATGACTATAGGCTGAATCTAATGAGAGTCACCATATAAATGGGTGGCAGCTGGTCTTAAACTACAGGCTGAATTATCAAGCACTGAGGTCCCATCATTAGCAGAGTAGGTAACGTAAGTCTCTGGTTGACGGGTTTTTAGAGCCTGGTTTGTCATTTCCAAGGAATACAATGCCTGATGCGATGATTATTATAGACATACTAATACAACTGAAATCATTTGTGCCATGCAGTGAAAGAAAGAAAGAAAGAAAGAACGAAAGAAAGAAAGAAAGAATGAATGAGCGAGAGAAACAAGAAGGAGGCAGTACTCACAGAATTCGGAGGTTCTTAATGCCAGAGAAGTCCACCTTAGTGATTCTGGTGATGTTGTTTCTGTTCAAATCCCTGGAGAGAGAACGGAGGACATAAAAGCAGGTTAGATATGGATACCGTTTGCTGCAGTGTCTTATTTTTATTCAACTTTTTTTTATGTTAAGAGATGAAAATTAAATGAATAAACAAGAATTGGTGTGTGTGTGTATGTGTGTGTGTGTGTGTGTGTGTATGGGTAGAGTAGAGCACACAGGCAAACAAATAAATCCCCATAAATGCCCCTGCAGATATTTCATGAATGTACACTATGCTATGTGCGTCGTGGTTTGCAGGCAGATCGAGTCATTAGTGGCTCATCTAGGCAACAAGGAAATTCGGTGCCCATTAACTCCAATTTTCCATCAAGGGCTGCACACTCATTCCAGAGAGGCCTTTTCCAGACCTACCTTAATCCGTACATGATCTCTAATCATAATTGTGATGCCGATTTGTGGCATTGCCCAGCTAATTTTAATCTCCTATAATGCGTGCACTAATTGGCCATCCACATGTTGTACACTTGGGCTAATTGTACTTGACACAACACGCACTCTCGGCGATGATGTGATTACTAATCAGTGCTTTAAAATACCCGATAACTGTTGACTCTCGTTACAGGTTGCTTTGGACAAAAGCGTCTGCTAAGTGAGAAAATGTAAAATCTAATTGATCAATTAACCTCTCTCTCCTCTTAAATATGCCCTTGCATTTGAGCAGAAAGGGAAGCCATGCACCAAACAAGGCTGTGGACTATGTGATGTGACTGGGAACGCAGAAAACAAGTTTCAACTGTGGTGTTAATGCTAAAATTGATGAATGGGCTTTGCTTGAAAGGAGGACTGAATTGAAAATTGGTCTTGTTAATGCAGTACTTTCTGGGATTAGAAATAAACCATACGCAGTCCAAGAGAACATTAGATTCCCCTTGTGTCATTCCTTAAGTGCCTAAACGTTGATACAGACACAAATCTGCATACATACAGTATATACATCAACCTAATTAGATACACAATCCTGCATCTATTCACATATAGACACTTGCATACATCCAAATACATACACAGTCTCATATACACCTGATTACACATGCACGCCTGCATGCATAAATGCATGCTTTCCTTTATGCATGCATGGGTGGCAACACTAATACAAACTGCAGCTTCTGCTTCTGTTAATAGTTGAGAAGCAAATTTCTCAGTAAAAATCAAGACAAAAATAGAGAGGAAAAAAAAAAAGAAAAATTAAAAAGTGGGCTGAAATTATTTTTCCTTTCCATCATCATAGCTTAAAAGCTTATCAAGTTTCCTGGCTGTCATTCAATCTGTTTTAACTAGGACTGCACAATGTATACATACCACAATTTGAAATGACTGACTGTGTGAGTGCTTCCTCATGTGTGTGTGTGTTCCATTCATATGTGGATGCTGTTTATTGAAACGCTATCGCACTGGAGGAATGAGAGCAAGAAAACACACACAAACACACACGAGGGCAAGGAGAAACACTCCCAGGGAAAAACACACACACCATTTTTTCATCATTAATATAAATGCACACGCACGCACACACACACACACACTTATCCCTCTCTCCCAAATAGAGCTTTCCCTTTTCCTCTTGCACACACACACACACACACACACACACACACACACACACACACACACACACACACACACATCAGTGCACACAGACGGGGCCTGTGTATGTGTGTTTTTCATAATACACCTAAACATTTATAAATCTGATTTAAGACCATATTAGGTTTCAAAAGGTTTCCCCAGGCTGCCATGGCAGACCACTAATAGGAGCCATACCCCACGAAGGAGAAGGATAGCACAGGGTAGGATAGAGTAGGAGAGGGTAGGGTAGGGTAGGGTAGGGTAGGGTAGGGTGGGAATAGAACTGAACTGAACAAAGAAGAATAGAATAGAATAGAATAGAATAGAATAGAATAGAGCCTTGCAAAGCATTGATGAGGTCATCAAAGTTTTTGTGTAAAGGTAAAGTAAAGGTTTTGTGTCTTCTTTCCAAAGTACAAGTAGGGATAGTGTCCACACACACGCGCACACGCGCGCCGCGCGCGCACGCACACACACACACACACACATACACATACAACCCTGTAAAGGACAAAATGGGTATGGATGGATGATGGATGGATGGATGGATGGATGGCTATGAGCACATAACGCAAAGAGGAGAAGAGAGAACACAACCATTCTTTACTTTTTCATGATTCCCTCCATCTATTCTACCGGGAGGAACCCCCACTCTCTCCATCCTCTCCACTCTCTTTCCTCCCTCTACTCTTCATCACTCATCTGTTTGTTCTCCAGTCATATGTAATGTTTCTTCACCCCCCCATCATGTTCTCGCCATCTCTCTCTTAATCTTGCCTCTTTCAGTCCCCCCCCCCTCTCTTTCTCTCTCCATCCCAATCGCTCCAGAATCTATCTTTCACAGGCGGCTTTTGCTCTCGTATTTCCAGCCCTTTTCTCCGCTTTTCCTTTTCTCTTCATCCCTCTATGATCTCCCCCAACACAGCCCCCACCCGCCACCCCCCGCCAATCTCCCCTGTCTTATCTTTCACTTTTTCATGGTTGACTTAACCCTTTTTTTTCTTCTTTCCTTTCCTCTGTTTCTCTCTGCCCATAATCTAGCCTCTTTTATCTCGATCTTTTGCTCTCAGTTGGCTACATTTTTCTCCCCTGTCTTCCTCCTCTCTCTCCCTCTCTCTCTCTCTCCTCTAATCCATCCATCCTTATCTCCATCTTCCTCTTGTTCGCAGTGGAAACTTCTGGCCTCACCAGGGAAACTGCTCTGGAGCCAAACAAACACTTGAAGATAGCGGGGCCGCCCGCCGGTACGGACGGTGTTACCCCGTCTAACGTCCCGGCCTCCAACCACAAATCCTCCCACATGTGCCAGGCGAGGAGGGACATGAGCAGCTGCATGAATTAAAACGACATTACAGGCCGCGGGAGTAAAAAAACGGGATTACGGTAATCACATATTACCGATAAATGGCCGTGAGACAGATTACGGATAACATTTAGAGGTACGATAACGGCAGTACCAACACCAGCAGTAGGGCCGCTGGACTATCGCCGAGATGACGGTGAAATAAACTACTCCTTACTGGAAAACATGGGGGATGTTACTGCTCAGCATAACGTGTGAAAACGCAGCAACATCTAGCTGAGAAAATAAACAAGCGCAGGATTTGAATGACATCAACGTAGGAGGCTGCAGTTTACACACACCTGGCCCATTAAAGCCACAGACACGCAGCCAGCTGTAAAGAATCACTCAGCAATGTGTTGCGCTGAGCGGCTGCTAGTCAGAAAATTAACAAGTGGCTTTAGTGCAGTCCACTGCCCATTGTTTCTTTCCATTACCAAGAAAGATACGTTGTGGGTGTGTGTGTGTGTGTGTGTGTGTGTGTGTGTGTGTGAATGGATAAGGTGGGAATGCAAACAGCAGGTGGTCTGGGAATTATAATACCCATCTATCCACACATGCATGCACAAAAAGAAGCACAGAAACACACATACTACATGTGCATATATTCGCATACACACACACAAACACACACACACACACATACACACACAGAAAAGTTCACACGAGCATGAGCACATTAAAGGTTACCAACACACCCATACGCTAATGCATGCACACATGCAGACATGCACACACACACACACACACACACACACACACACACACACACACACACACACACACACACACACACAGTAGCACAGAAGTGCCACCCCACTTCACCTCACCCAGACCACTGAAACCAGTGAACCTTATAGTCTGGCTGCCTTAGGCTGACAGACTGTTTGACTTTAAACTCTAAAATGCATGTGTGCTAGTACACACACAAACCCATATGCGTGCACCCACACACACACACACACACACACACACACACACACACACACACACACACACACACACACACACACACACACACACACAGGCTAATTCACTTAGAGCAGATCTTTATTAGCTGCATACTAGAGAGACAGAAAAAGTATATTGGGCAGGAATGTTACACAAATGACAGATCAAGTGACAAACGAGTCCTCAAGGGCCCCCTTTATTGAAAGGGAGCCCTGACTGCCCCTGCAGTAAATGACAAAAAGCTCTGAAAATACAGATTGTGAGGAGTGAAAAAATGGTTATCTAGATGGTTATTTGGCTCTGGGTCAAACAGCTCTCTCTCTCTTTCTTTCTCTCTCTCTCTCTCTCTCTCTCTCTCTCTCTCTCTCTCTCTCTCTCTCTCTCTCTCTCTCATTTTCCCCCTCCTCTCTTTTTTTTCCCACCTACTCTGGGATTGAGGTAAAGGGCTGATCACAACTACATAGTTTTTTTCTCTGCTCTGTCAGTCTCTTTCTGTTTCCCAGACCTCTACTCCGTCTCTCTCTCTCCTCTATCTGTACCTCCCTATCTCTCCATCCTTTTCCTTTCTTTTATCCTTTGTTTTCAGTCCAACGCTTCGTTTCACAATGCATTCGTTTCCTGCCCTAATCTCTCGCTATTTTCCCGTAAAGCCATCGAGACCCACTACTTTTTCTCACTCTTTTGTTCTTGACCTCCCCCTCCTCGCGCCTGCCTCTCTCTCTCTCTCTCTCTCTCTCTCTCTCTCTCTCTCTCTCTCTCTCTCTCTCTCTCTCTCTCTCTCTCTCTCTCTCTCTCTCTCTCTCTCTCTCATTCTCCTTCCTCTGTCGCTTGCTTCATCTCAGATAGGTATGCTCCATTTCGTCCTGAAAACCTGCTAGTTACGCTAGGAATCCTAATTGCCTTCTTCCTCCCTCTCTGACTCCACATTCTGCAGACTGTCATCTGTCACCATATGGGGTTGTAAGGGAGCAGGGGAGGGTGGTGGACAGGTTGCTTTAAACAGTGACATCCAGTCCAGCTCCTAACTGAGATGTACAGACATCCGATCAGTTCAGCTACGGTTGCGTGATATGATGCATATTGCCGCACCCCTTGTTCACACTTGTGTTGGAGGCATTGCTCTCAGGTGGAGGATGTATGTAGCGCTGTATCATTGCATCTCAGTCGTTTTTCATTATGTGTCACTCAGTGGATGCAAGTGGGTTAAGTTTTTTGTTACCACAAATCTCGTTGCCACAAATTCGCCAGTAAAACCCAAATTGGTTGTGTTTTACTGGCGAGTTAAACATGCTGTGAATGTTGGTTGTAATATTATCTATCAATAAAACTGATAAAACTGCTGTGCTATTCAGTGATAACTATGTCTGATCTAGTTTGTCCAGTTTGCTAGCCATTTGAAGTTACTTGGCAAACATTTGTACAGTTGCAAGCTAGCCGCTAGCTTAGCCCATTGGTTTCCATTGAAATTATGTTAACAATGCAAACAAACCACCTCAGGGAAGGAAAGGGTCATTTGAGGAACTTCCATGTCCAAAAACAGGGAGCAGTATATGGTTGTTTTTTTTTTCCAATGAGTGCCTGTGTTTCTACGAGGGAAAAGCAGACAGTTCAGGATTCATGATCACACTGATCCAAACAAAATTATTTTTACAAGCCCTGCAAATAGCTAATAGGCTTACTGCTACTGCAGATGAATAATTTCCCTTTAAAATGCTACATATATCAATTTTAGTAAAGGTTATTTGATGCATATTGTTGTCTGTAATTATATAAATAGTCCCAGAGGAGCTTAGAGTTTCAAGTTCAACATTATTTTCCATTAAGGGTAACCCTGATCATTCAAAAGGAATGACATTATGTCCAGCCTCTCTTTTTTTATTGTCTTATCGTAATTATTCACTTTGCCTTGCATGACCTCATAAGAGATTTTAAACTTTTTTTCCCTTGCCTCTTTCACTCATAAAAAACCCACACACACTCTCTCTATCACTCTCTCTTTCTCTCTCTCTCCTCTCTTTTCCTCCATGCATTGAGATATGATGAAAGTGTAGGGAAAAACTATGACATGTGAGTTACTTTTGTGGCGAGATTACAAAGACTTTAAAACTAGTGTTGAAGATAACCTGATCTCTGTTTTGAACTGAAATCATGCAGTTCATGTTGGTTATTGCTAAATTTCAGAGCAGTTAATGATGACATTCAAAGGTTAACAAGATTTATCATATCCATGTTACTGCTTGCCATAAACGTACTGTCAACAAGACCCTATTGTTGTAAATGGTTTTAAAACAGTTGGTCATTTGGTCTCCTGTAAGACCATGAAGTGCTGCGTTTAGTTGCTGTCAAAGTGATTTAAAGGGGAACCAGCCTCCTTCCTCTACAGATCAGCTCCCTGGGAGCCACAGTGGTCATCACAAGGACTGGTCAAACACACACACACACACACACACACACACACACACACACACACACACACACACACACACACACACACACACACACACACACAAACTTTTTTGTTATGAGAACCCATCATTGACTACATTCCCTTACCCTAACCTTAACCTAATCCTAATTCTAACCTTAACTCTAAATCAAAGTCCTACCCCTAAAATAAACCCCTAAAAAAGTGAGGACCAGCCAAATTTTGCAAAAATGTCACTCCCATTGCAACAGCAACCTCATTCTAATGGTTAAAAACTCAAATTGGTTCTCACAAAGACAGAAGTACAAGAACATACATACACAGTCACACACATACACACACATGCTCTTGACGACCCAGGCCACGGGGCAATGTGTTATTTTTGGTAGGACCAGCCAGTGGGCCAGCCCTACAAACGCGAATATTCCTAACTGACTGACTGACTGACTGAGTGATCTTGTTTAGATTGGGCCACTGGATCAGGTAATCAACAACTCCACTGAAGTTACATGACTAGTTGGCCGAGCGCCCAAAGACTAACAATCACTCTGACAAAACACTCACTGGCAAATTCACAAATGGATTGCGCAGCATTTGAGACCTGCACAAATAACAACCTGCACAAATAAGACAAAAAAACAAACAAACACGTAATTCTCAAAGCACCCACAAAGGGTGAAATGCGCCCCTAACTGCGCTGCCAAGCAAACAGTGTCTCGGTGCTCCCTTGCTATTTGTATGTATTTACATTAGATAATATGCCTACATTTGGTGCAAAATTGGTCCCTTTCTATGTAAATGCATTGCACAACACCGGCGTTAGTAGCCATATGCAGTCAGAGTGAAAATGATTAGCGTCTTCAGAGAGTTGGTGGTGACTGATGCCAAGACTTTCCAGTGCTCTTGGCAGCAGTGACTGCAGCCAGGAGAAGGCATCGTCATGCCAGGCGTGCTCATGAGCGGATATTTCACAGGAGAATATCACTCTTTGATTTAACCGAGATCGAAATCATTCCCAGGTACAGGTTGCCAGGTGTAACAATTCTTGCTATACTTGATGACATCAAGGATGACATTGAACCTGCCTACTGTGTTCTTGGCACAAAGCCACCATTTATACTTTGCCACATGGATAATTGCTATCAGACACAAAACAAGGGAAAATTGCACTCGGCTGCAAAACTTTATGGGTGCGTTTGCGCTGTAATATCATTTGCTCAATATCTTTTGAGAATCGAACCTTGAGATGGGGCAGATAGCGGTTGCAAGTGATGCACAATTCATGGTGCCATCAGTGGCCACAATCAATTCTTTGTGAATTCACCTGTCAATACAGAGTCTTAGAAAAACGAGAGACATCCGCACATAAAAACAGATGAAAGAAGAGGGGAATTAAGTATACTTACTATTAAATTAAGTTTTCTTTCAAATCAAACATCCCAAGATATGAGTGGAAAGTATTGTTCTTACAACTCCATTTATGGCCTTTTTTTTTCACTCAGACGTCGCTTAACCATGTCATGTGATAAGCTACTTCAGTACACTTTAGCAACAAATATTACTGGGACCACTACAGAAAATTGCAGATGAATATTTAATATCCAGGAATTCGCATTATAGACGCTACCACTGACTAGCCCTGTAACAAATTGGCCACAATTTCAAACATTGACCATACACCATCCAGCAAGATACTAGGTTTTGACCTAGTCTTGTTTTAAGTCATGAGAAGAGATGGTTTCTCTCTCTCTCTTCTCACTCTATCTATCTCTCTATCTCTCTATCTATCTGTCTGTCTGTCTGTCACCTTTCCACCTCCCTCCCAGTGTGTTTTCCAGCAACACCATTAGCTTCAAACACACTACAGGGATGAACCATCCTTGGATTGTGAATTAAAATTAGGGTTCAAATTTACGATTCCTCTGTCATTGGCTAACCTATTACATAATCACTTAGTCTTATCAACAAATTTTTAAAGCACTAATCAAAACAATAAGATAAAATAAAATAGAATAAAATAAAACAAAATAAATTCTAGCGGAGCTAAGTCGAAAATGACTACCACACATACACAAATATGCAAAATGTGTGCAGACAGCCATTACATTTAGACCCCCAAGTCATTTACACAGCAGGGGTAAACACTTCTCTGGTGCAAACAACAGCAACCAACAAATACATCTGTATCAAAGACAAAAGGTTTGCCTTGTGGAAATAGTTTTACTGCTGTTACTATGACAGCAAACACGGAGACATCGATCCCTCTCTCTTCCTCTTGCAGGAGGACGTCTTGAAGCGTGCCTTCAACTCATACGCTAAACCAAATGAAAACCCTCGGCTCACATTCTGACACCTGGAAAAAGAGGAGAGGAGAGCAGGCGAAGGGATGAGATGAGCGGAGCGGAGGGATACGAGAGCAGTGAAAGATTTAGGGAAAAAAAAGGAGGGAAAAAAATCGGGTGAGAAGAGTTGAGAGGACCAGGGGATCTGACAGCATGGATGCTTTCACCACTTCATTAGGTGTGTTATTTGCTATGCTTACAGATGCCTCTGAAGATCATCCACGCTGAAGGACAGCCAACTTCCCCCTGAACCACAAGGATGTCTGTGACTCATCAGCACTGCAGCTCTCTCTCTCTCTCTCTCTCTCTCTCTCTCTCTCTCTCTCTCTCTCTCTCTCTCTCTCTCTCTCTCTCTCTCTCTCTCTCTCTCTCTCTCTCTCTCTCTCTCTCTCTCTCTCTCGCTCGCTCATTGCCTTCCATACTGTTCTCAGTTTCACATCCTCAGCTTTGCTTGTTCTCACTTTGTCTTGTCTGTGCTCTTCCTGCGCCCCCTCCTCTCAGTGCATGCCCTTATCAAATCCGTCTTTCATCCTCCCTCTCTCTCTCGCTATCTTTCTTCAATTAATATGTGAATCACTTCTGTGATGGAAAATGAAGGAGTGACTTTTTGTTCATATTGTTAGAAAGATGTCACGTTTCTTGTTTGTTTAATGTCTGTTTCTTGTTTAATAAAGACGTTTTAAAACTCAAACTCTCTCTCTCTCTCTCACATGCAGTGCCTTCCATACTGTTCTGTTTGTCATCCTCAGCTTTGCTCTTTCTCACTTTGTCTTGTCTGTCCTCCTCCTGTGCCCCCTCTTCTCACTGCATGCCCTTATCAACCCCCTGTCTTCCATTCTCATTCTCTCTCTCTCTCTCTCTCTCTCTCTCTCTCTCTCGCTCTCTCTCTCTCGCTCCTAATTATCCAAGTCAAATTCAAGGCCTCCAGGCCTCGGGAAATTCATTGCTTGGTGTCACTGTTGATGTCCATGTGCAATTCTCTGACGGCATCCTGCAGGCTACCTGCGAGCAGGCTTTTATATCTTTAAGGGGTCGCGAGCATCCAGTGCTGTGTTTGTTAGCTCCCTTCTAGTGCTGAATTTATAAGGCTCCATCGCCCGGGTCTGGTTTTACTACTGCTGCCCTGCGAATGAATGAGGGATGGATGTGGGAGGAGGAGGAGGAGCAGCGGGGTCACGTACGAGAAGACGTTTCACAAAGACACGGGCTCCCTCTCAACCAGACAGCAGCAACGCTATCTAATGCATTTCTAAGCACGGATATGCTATATGGACTGCAGCGTCTTCTCATAATGTGAGGTGAAAGAGAGGCGATCTTCAAACCAAACATTGAAAAATTGGCGGTTTGAGTTGTTTTCATAAAATTCCCAACTGCGCCAGCTCTAATCTGGTTGCGTTCATGATTTGAAAAGAGCGCTGTGCTTTACGACGGCGTGCCCTCCAATATCAGCGCATGAATAAAAACAGCTCAGGCTGAGAGAGAGCAGAGAGACAGTGGAAAGAAAGAAAGAGAGATAGAGAATGGCTGAAAGGGGAGATAAGGGAACAAGAGAAAGGAAGAATAGGAGGAGAGAAGGAACTAAAAAGAATGACAATATGAGAAAAGCGGGGCTAAGAAGGAGCAAACAAAAGGGAAACAGGTTAGAGGAGCGAGAGAGAGAGAGAAAGAGCAAGCAAGCGAGAGAGAGGGAGAAGGAGGAGAGGACAAGACCACAGAGATGAGAAGAAATAAAGAGACCTTTCCTCACTCCACCACTTTGTTTACGGGGTTTTTAACTGCAGCCTACTGTTACGAGACCTTGCTTGTACAGGCCGTTCGTATGCTCGTGTACACACATGCATAAACACACAGCATAAACACACATGCATAAACACACATGCATAAACACATATGCACAAACACACATGCACAGAGCAGTGAACAAGTTGTCCATATGCTACAGCTAACATAAACCCTCTGTCACACTGAGCTAGGCTGAACATTCAGATGAGAATGGGAAAATTACACACACACACACACACACACACACACACACACACACACACACACACACACACACACACACACACACACACACACACACGCACACACACACACACACAAATCCATGTGAAATGATAATATATTTCCAAAATGTCAACATGTAGATATGTGTACAGACATTTAAAAGCACATGCACAGAAATATAGAGATGCACACATGTGCAAAAAGAGGTCCTTGTGTTTGGCATGTAGTGTGTTGCTGTTGTGACAAAGGCCTAACAAAACAGCGACACTGCTTGTTAACATGAAACTTGTTAACACAGACACACACGTGCACTATCACATGCAACAGTCAAGCCGAGCCAGACTACTTTAAATCATTACACACAAGTCGTGGACTTAATTTTTCTTCAGATGTGCTGGCATTTAGTCCAGAAGGCATCCATGACTTGGGGTACTTTCCCCCCCGTGTTGCTTGATTCTCTCTCTCGCACTCTCTCTCTCTGCCGCGCTTGCCTCTCTCCTCGCTCGCTCTCTTTCCTCTTGCCTTCTCACTTGTTATATCTCTGAGTTTCCATCTACGACTGAATATATATCAATGTGATGAAATCGAACCGGGTAGGTGTACAAAGCTGTTGGAGAGAGAGGTGGTGGGCTTCTGTTTGTAGTGCGGCTGCTGCATCTCTGCATGCATGCATGCGTTTGGTCCTGTGTATAGGGCTCCATAGACCTGCATGTATGTTTATGTTTACATTTTATTCATGTGTCCTTTTTTTTAACCAATTTTCAGCCATGTGTGCATCTGTATATAATTTCCATGATGTTTATGATGCATATCTGTTTACAGCCGGTGTAGGAATGTTTGCATTTTGTGTGTGTCTGCTTCTGTATCCATGCGTATTTGAGCCTATTTGTGTGCATGTGTATGTATTTGTGCACAGATGCATGTGTGTGTGTATGTGTGTGCATTGTAACGTGGCATAGAGCCGCTCTCCATTTCTAAGAAGGGCAGTGCCAACATTAGTGCCAGCTGGCTGGCTGTTTGGCAGACTGCAAGTCATTATAGAGAAAGGTCAACTGACACAGGCTGGTCACACATTGGAACGAGAAGATCACACACTGACCTAGAAGCCGTGTTTGAAGCTGTTAATTATCGTTAACCTCCCTCGTGCCGTTTGGCATCCCCAAACTGATTCAAATTGAATGCCTCTGTGGGAGGGGCGCAGAATGGTTACCACAAAATGGCTGCAGATGGAGGTTGTACATTAAACAAGTGGGTCAAGAACAAACACCTTACTGTAGTCTTTTTTCTTGCTCTATGTTTTCTTAATTTAGTAATAATACTTGTATGTATACTGAATCCATTGCATGACCACTCTCATTACAATCACAGTAGAGTTCAGCTTTAATGTTATTTAAATGTTTTGACTGCAAAGATCTCTTCAGAGAAGTACAAGAGTAGAAAAGGATGACTACAGCAACTCTGCGGCTACCGCATGAATTGGCTACACAACCATTGAAATATATCAACTTTTGCTTCCTAGAAATTATCAGCATGTTCACAAAATTTTGTCTTTGTATACTCAGGTTACATTGGCTGAAAGGGCCTGTTATATGAATTCTACTTAATTTCAATCGATAAATGACTGAGCAGAGCAGGCCCAGTGGCTATGATTAGGTGGTTTGTCACCACTAAGTTATACTCAAAGTGCTCTTATGGAGAACATTTAAACACTACTGAGTCTTCTACAGCTATCTGTTAAAGACGAGTCATATTGGACATCTCCAAGATGTAGAGTGTGGTGTGCCACTACATGAATATAATACATAATTTAATACATAATGTAGGCATGGGACCTGTCAACACCTCACGTTTGTATTATCAAAGCAAAACCCAAGAGGGTGATCCTTACTGTGATTATGGCAACTAATGCAGTTAGGGCACAAGTTATAACTAAGTCCCTTTAGGAGTGCACACAAAACCTTCTCTACGTTTTACACAACAGTTATCAAAGCATGTTGCACAAACACTCTGCTTTAACATAGTGGCCATACATGAGAACACAAATAAATGGTTAGTACAGCAGCTGGCGTAGCGCCAAATTCACTTTTTAATATAGCACAATTATCCAAAATTCTCAGCAAGGTTAAATATACGCTGATGGGCCAAAACATTATGACCACCTGCCTAATATGCTGTTGATCATCTTTTGTGCCAACACAACTGTGCCGACCCACTGAGACATTCTAAAAGACCCCTGAAGGTGTCCTGTGGTATCTGGCACCAAAATATTAGCAGCAGATTCTTCAAGTCCTGTAAGTTCGAGGTGGAGCCAACATGGATTGGACTTGTCGGTCCATCACATCCCATAGATGCTCAATCGGATTGAGATCTGGAGAATTTGGAGGCCAGGGGAACACCTTGAACACGTCATCATGTTCCTCAAATCATTCTGAACAATGTGTGCAGTGTGGCAGGGCGCATTATCTGCTGAAAGAGGCCACTGCCATCAGGGAATACATTGCCATGAAGGGGATGTACCTGTTCTGCAAAGATGTTTAGGTTGATGGCACGTGTTAAATTGATGACCACATGAATGGCCGGACCAGGGTTTCCCACTAGAACATTGCCCAGAGCATCACACTCCTTCTACCGGTTGTCGTTTCCCACAGTGCATCCTGGTGCCATCTCTTCCCAGGTAAACGGCGCACATGCACACAGCCATCCACGTGATCTACAAACCCCAATTCCGATGAAGTTGGGATGTTGTGTAAAACGTAAATAAAAACAGAATACAATGATTTGCAAATCCTTTTCTACCTATATTCAATTGAATACACTACAAGACAAGATATTTAATGTTCAAACTGATAAACTTTGTTTTGTTTTTTTTTTGTTGCAAATATTCACTCATTTTGAATTTGATGCCTGCAACATGTTCAAAAAAGCTGGGACAGGGGCATGTTTACCACCGTGTTACATCACCTTTCCTTTAACAACGCTCAATAAGCGTTTGGGAACTGAGGACACTAATTGTTGAAGCTTTGTAGGTGAAATTCTTTCCATTCTTGCTGATGTACGACTTCAGTTGCTCAACAGTCCGGGGTCTCCGTTGTCGTATTTTGCGCTTCATAATGTGCCACACTTTTTCAATGGGAGACAGGTCTGGACTGCAGGCAGGCCAGTCTAGTACCCCTCACTCTTTTACTATGAAGCCACGCTGTTGTAACACGTGCAGAATGTGGCTTGGCATTGTCTTGCTGAAATAAGCAGGGACGTCCCTGAAAAAGAGTCGCTTGGATGGCAGCACATGTATGCTCCAAAACCTGTATCTACCTTTCAGCATTAATGGTGCCTTCACTTATGTGCAAGTTACCCATGATGCCATGGGCACCAACACCCCCCCCATACCATCACAGATCTACACCCCCCCCATACCATCACAGATCTGGCTTTAGAACTTTGCGCTGATAACAATCTGGATGGTCCTTTTCCTCTTTAGCCCGGCGGACACGACGTCCATGATTTCCAAAAAGAATTTGAAATGTGGACTCGTCAGACCACAGCACACTTTTCCACTTTGCGTCAGTCCATCTCAGATGAGCTCGGGCCCAGAGAAGCCGGTGGCGTTTCTGGGTGTTGTTGATATATGGCTTTCGCTTTGCATGGTAGAGTTTTAACTTGCACTTGTAGACGTAGCGATGGACTGTGTTAACTGACGATGGTTTTCCCAAGTGTTCCTGAGCCCACGTGGTAATATCCTTTACAGAATGATGTTTTAATGCAGTGCCGCCTGAGGGGTCGAAGGTCACGGGCGTTCAATGTAGGTTTTCGGCCTTGCCGCTTACATGCAGAGATTTCTCCGGAATCTCTGAATCTTTTGATGATATTATGGACTGTAGATGATGAAATCCCTAAATTCCTTGCAATTGTACGTTGAGAAACGTTGTTCTTAAACTGTTGGACTATTTGCTCACGCAGCTGTTCACCAAGTGGTGAACCTCGCCCCATCCTTGCTTGTGAACGACTGAGACTTTCGGGATGCTCCTTTTAAACCAATCATGACACTCACCTTTTTCCAGTTAACCTGTTCACCTGTGGAATGTTCCAAACAGGTGTTTTTTGAGCATTCCTCAACTTTCCCAGTCTTTTGTTGCCCCTGTCCCAGCTTCTTTGGAACGTGTTGCAGGCATCACATTCAAAATGAGTGAATATTTTTTTCTAATATTGCAAAAAAAAAAACAAAGTTTATCAGTTTGAACATTAAATATCTTGTCTTTGTAGTGTATTCAATTGAATATAGGTGGAAAAGGATTTGCAAATCATTGTATTCTGTTTTTATTCACGTTTTACACAACGTCCGAACTTCATTGGAATTGGGGTTTGTAAAAGAAAATGGGACTCATCGGTCCAGGCGACCTTCTTCCACTGCTCCAAGGTCCAGTTCTGATGGTCGCGTGCCCATCGTAGGTGCTTTTGATGGTGGACAGGGGTCATCATGGGCCCCTCTAACTGGTCTGCGACTAGGCAGGCCCATACGCAGCAGGGTGCAATAAACTGTGCGTAGTGCCACATTCCTCTCGTCACCATCATTAAAATTTTCTGTGACTTGTGCCACAGTGGACCTTCTATCGGTTTGGAC
Source organism: Lampris incognitus (assembly GCF_029633865.1). Classification (NCBI taxonomy): domain Eukaryota; kingdom Metazoa; phylum Chordata; class Actinopteri; order Lampriformes; family Lampridae; genus Lampris; species Lampris incognitus. The sequence goes on from NC_079211.1 coordinate 37,122,975, forward strand.
AGACGGGATAGCCATCGTTGCTCTCGCCCCAACACCCTGTCGCTGGTTTGTGGTTTGTCCCTCCTCGGACCACTGTCGGTAGGTATTCACCACTGCCGACCGGGAGCACCCACAAGTCTTAACGTTTCAGAGATGCTCTGGCCCAGTTGTCTGGCCATAACAATTTGGCCCTTGTCAAAGTCACTCAGGTCTTTACTGCTGCCCATTTCTCCTGCATCCAACACGCTGACTACAAGAACTGGTTGTTTGCTTGCCATCTAATCTACCCAGACCTTAATATGTGTCCTTGTTTGGAGATGATCAGCGTTATTCCGTTCACCCTGTGATGTGAGTGGTCATAAGGTTTTAGCTCATCAGTGTATCTTTTAATAATCAAATTGCTTGGAAGATATGTCCAATACTGCACAGCGCACAATAAAGTCTGCATCGACTACAAAGAGACAAACAAATGTCTGAATCCACTCTGAGCAAGACACCTTCAAAATAAGCAGAAAAAGAAACTGACCCGAGCAACACAGTTCTCTGCTACTCGAAGACTGCTCTTGGTTCAATTAAAATTACTGCAAATTTAGGGAACAAGTACTATGTCAACACAAATTAGCAGGAATAGTACTTTAATGGGTCAGCATCGTTGGCCTTAAATAGCTGAAATACACATGTTCGCGCACACACACGCGTGCACGCGCACACACACAAACACACACAAACACACACACAGATTCAATCCCACCATGGAATGCTTTTCCATCGCTGAGGGTGTGGTGGCAAGAACGTCCATCGACCAATCAACACAAAGCTTTGATAAGAGCCAGAAGCAAGAGGCCAGAACATGTGTGTCTTTGTGTTTGTGTGTGCAAGCGTGTGTGTATTGTTGGATTTATGATTGTGTGTGCTTACCCGTACACACACACACACACACACACACACAAATCACAAAGATTCACTCACATTCACACACACAGCATGCATTCTTGTATGCACACACACACACACACACACACACATGCATGCACACACACACACACACACACACACACACAGCACAGACACACACACACATAGCAGTAGCGGCGGCAGTCTCCCACTGTTTTGTGCACCGTGGTAGGTTGGCAGGCAGAGGGGAAGTGAGAGCTGTGAAAACTCTACTGGA
>NC_079211.1:37129124-37134124 GCF_029633865.1 Lampris incognitus
AAGACAAGCGAGGTGATGAAAAATTAAAAACAAAAACAAAAAAAGTGAAATTGAGAGCCGCGATCGAATGACGGTCACCGTCTCAGAAGTTGACCAAAGTTTCCCCCAAAGAAATCGATTTGGAAGTTTCGCAGTCCGTCAAAGGTCCCCCTCGCGCACACTCCGATTTTTCTTTACTATTAAACAAAAAGCGAAGGAGGAAGAGATGAAGACGATGGAAAGGCAGATTTTAGGAGCGGCGGAAACTTATTTCGCGTGCATCAAGTCGAGTCGGTGCGTAAAGATAGAAAAGAAGTGGATCTCCTTCGTAGCCAAAACGAACTCATTCAAAAAGTCCCCATATGCCAAAATAGCATTCACGGTCTGACACACACACACACACGCACGCACACACGCTCACACACTCACACACGTTTCCGACGTTTAAAACGTTCAGTTCTGGTGTGACCGCCTCCTCACACACACCAACACCAACATCACTTCACTTCACCGGCATCCGAAATGATAAGCGGCTGAAATAAGTGTCGTGTAGGCGTCTTACAGTCAGAACAGAAAGAGAGAGAGAGAGGGGGAGACCAGAAGAAGAAAAGTTGAACAGCGGCGCGCAACACTGCCTGGTGCGCCTCAACTTGTGAGACTATGTCCGAATTTGTACTTCGGTCTGCCCCAAACCCCCCCCCCTCTCGGCTCTCTCTCTTTCTCGCTCTCCCTCCCTCCCTCGCTCGCTCTCCCTCTCTCTCTCTCTCTCTCTCTCTCTCTCTCTCTCTCTCTCTCTCTCTCTCTCTCTCTCTCTCTCTCTCTCTCTCTCTCTCTCCTCTCTCTCTCTCTCTCTCTCTCTCTCTCTCTCTCTCTCTCTCTCTCTCTCTCTCTCTCTCTCTCTCTCTCTCTCTCCTCTCTCTCTCTCTCTCTCTCTCTCTCTCTCTCCAGAAAGTGAGAGTGGGAGTTCAGCAAACTTTCATTGCCCTCTCTTATCTTCCCAAACAGAAACGCTCTCTCTCTCTCTCTCTCTCTCTCTCTCTCTCTCCTCTCTCTCTCTCCTCTCTCTCTCTCTCTCTCTCTCTCTCTCTCTCTCTCTCTGTCGTATAAACGGGACTTACTTTCCCGAGGGGAAAAGTTTCAGATGACTCCGATGGAAAACGTTGCCAAGTAAAGATGCGGGACTCTCCATCTTGAACTTCAAAGTGTGTTTTAAGCAACATCATCTGAAAACATCAACATCGTTATTATCTGTGAGCACGCGCTCTATAGGGAGCTGTATCAGTGTAGGTGCGCTAATGGTTAAAGCAGGCTGCTGAGCTCACGCATTTCAGCTGATACATGGTCAGTTTGGGAGATCAGTGGAAATTCTGTTAACGGGACTTGATTTTTTTTTTACGAAATTAGATATTGATTTGGTCACGGTCTCAAGTGGTTTTAGAAGTCATCTTCATCCTATAGCAATCCAAAGGATTTCTCCGTTTGGGTTTGTGGATTGTGTGCGTGTGTGCGCGCGCGCGTAACTGTCGCGTGCTTGCGCGCGCGCGTGTTCTTGTACTTCTATCTTTCTGAGGACTAACCTGAGCCTTTAACCATCGGAGTGAGGACATTTTTTGCAAAGTGAGGACAGTTTTGGCCGCTCCTCAGTTCTGTAAGGGTCTATTTTCGGGCCAGGCATGTAGCGCTGATGGTTAAGCTTAGGGAATGAATGTAGTCAATGAGGAGTCCTCGCATAGATAGAAGTACGTGTGTGTGTGTGTGTGTGTGTGTGTGTGTGTGTGTGTGTGTGTGTGTGTGTGTGTGTGTGTGTGTGTGTGTGTGTGTGTGTGTGTGTGTGTGTGCTAGGAGGAGGTGGATCGCCAGTGAAACAGTAGACACGTGGAGTGGCGACATCTCTCCGTGATGGTGACATCTGAAAATCCCCCCTCTGTATCCTCTCATTGCCGATCCTCTCTGATAGCTGCCTCTTCTCAAGGTTGCAGCAGTGCTGCTGCCCTCTATGGGCGGAGAAGGCAACTCATGCTGAGATGAGAGAGCCCAGAGTCGGTGACCGATCAGTTCACACACAATAAAAAATAATCTCGCTTCCAATCTCATCAGGTAAGAGTCGAATCCAATTAATTCTTTATTTGGAAAGCTTTGAGGCAGAATGTCCTCCAGCCCGAGATCTGATAGGGGACAGAAATGTTCAGCACCAGGATACTAATTGAGTAGACTTGCTCTCTGATTCTGGGAAAATTAAAACATCAATTTTCCTGTCATGCAGTGTTTGCCACAAACAGGCGTGTAACCAATTCAAGATTAGATGAGTGTTTGAAGTGAACGTCCTCCATCGGTGAGCAAATTAATTATACATGTCGAACTGGATGAACAGCAAAGCTGCTACGAATGCCATCCTTCAGCCGTCACACTGGGAGAAGGCATTGTCGTTTTTGACTGCCTTTTTCTTCCCTTTCCGACAGACACCCACACATTCACACCTGGGAACCAACCGGGACGACCCCGGTTTAACCGGAGGAGCTTTTGGGTGAAGAAGCCCTCTGCGGCTCGATGGTGGCTGAGGAGGGGATATTATCGCATGTCACTCAGTTTTCACGTCCAGGTTTTCCACGTTGTTTTGGGGATTTGCACCGGTGACTTTCCAGTCCCGATTTGTCTTTTTCAAAACACGAGACAGACTTTACCGTCAAGGGAGCCGCAGTTCTTGCAAGGATGGAGCAATACTATAAATACAAGGAGCTCTCTCTGAAGTAGCCTCATCGTAAACACCCATACACAAACACACGTGTATGCACACGCAAACTCACACAGACTCGCGCGCATGCTCACGAGCGCACATACAAAGACTGCTCATCGAGGATGTCAGAACCGAGTTTACACAGCATAATACGCAAAGGTACGTTATTATGCAAACCTGTTCCCTTATAAGACAGACCACACACACACACACACACACACACACACACACACACACACACACGGTGTGTATATGGTGTATATTCTGAGTCCCGTCATATCTTTTCAAACGCTGCATTTTGTTTGTTCCTGCTTTGTTGGACTGTTCACGTCAGGATGTGATGTGGGAATGGAGAGAGGGAGGGAGAGAGAGAGAGGGAGGGAGGGAGAGAGAGAGAGAGAGAGAGAGAGAGAGAGAGAGAGAGAGTGAGAGAGAGAGAGAGAGAGAGAGAGAGAGAGAGAGAGAGAGAGAGAGAGAAATCAGAGAAATGAGGATTCAAAACACATCATCATAAACACATGGCATGCCCACCAGGCTGGCTCAGACACGAATGTTTCATTTCTGCGTGTAAACAAACCCACAACACACATTTTACAACGCTAACTGTTCTTTCATTTGAACAATGGGTTGTTCAGTGTGTGATGTATAAAAGATAAAGTGTTGTAAGATAAAGTGATTATGACAGACGCGCTGAGGAAACAATGTCGACTGCTGATGCGAAATGAACAGCGGTATAAAATGAGAACAGATCATGTGTTGTCATCTGCAGCTTACTGGGGTCCTTGCTGACACGGCGATAACATCTTCTACCGACTGGATCGGCTGTTCTTCAGAGGACGTTAAATAATGAACCTTACGTGGAGATGCTTTATTTAGTGTGTTATTAAGACATTTATTTGTGAGTTTGTGTGTGTGTGTGTGTGTGTGTGTGTGTGTGTGTGTGTGTAGGTGTGTGTTTATGTATGCACACAGGTAATTTATTCATGTATTATTTCTAAGAGATCATTTCTAACCAAATGGTCCATTTTGATGACACTTCCCTTTAATTCCTCACACAAATGTGATCTCTTCCGCTTTGTCTCTCTTTCTCTTCACTCGTTCCTCTTGCTTCATTTGCTTATTGGTCGCCCCTCTATTTCTCTTTTTGACATTAAGATTCATTTAAGTCCATTTCATCCATCCAGCCATCCATCTCCATCCACCCACCATCCATCCATCCATTTCTGTGATGCTTTGTCCGTCCTGCAGTCTGTCCTGGTGGATGCTGAGGTGTTGGCTGTGTTGTTTGGGGCAGATGATCCTCTGGTGGGTGCTGGGTCTGCCCTGCGGTTGTCTCCTGGCTGTACCCGGTGTAACTGATGGAAAGCTAAAGGGACAGAACCCCTGTTTGGTCTGCCTGCCCAAACCAGTTGGTTCCTTTCCATTAAGGGGAGCGTCTCCACTGGTCCTCTCGGGGTCCTGAACTCCTTGCTTACAGGGAAATCCTGCAACCCTGCAGAAAAAACCCCTCCTCGCATCCCTTGTTTATTTCTGCTCACGTGCTCACTTTTTGTTTCTCTGTCTTTTGGTAGCTTCTCGCTCCCTGTCTTCCTCCGTGTTTCTGTCTCTCTCGTCCTGCGCTCAACATCTCTACACCATCTCCGTATCTGTCCATTGCAACCTCTTTTTCTCGCCCTTAGCTTTCTCTCTCTCTCTCTCTCTTTCACATTCATTGGTCTCGCTCTCCCCAGCAGTGAAAAGCAAGGGCCCAGTCCTCAGAGAGAGAGACGCGTGGTAAAGCCTGGGCACCATGTGTATGGAGACCTTTTACTGATACACACCTACAGCCAGTCTACAGTGTGTGTGTGTGTGTGTGTGTGTGTGTGTGTGTGTGTGTGTGTGTGTGTGTGTGTAACTCCCTTATTCCAGAGACAACCTCACAGAGGGCTTTCTCTCTCATCCTGGTAGGTGCCCCGTTTATTGTCACACACTGGCATAGCAGATAAAATTACAGCCGTTGTCAGGACGAACATACGTTTTCTTCTTCCTTATCTGCTGCTTGCCAGAGCCGGGGGCCAGCGGGCGGAAATTATAACAGTGTAGCTGTGTAGAGGACTCTGAAATACCTAGACACACAAATGCAAATGATAAATGGACGAAATGTGAAACACTTCAACCAATATCTATAAATAGACAATTACAGTAGAAGCAGAGGAGTGGACCTTGACCTAAGCTGCCCGCCAGATCCAGCGGGGGGGAACAGCGGCCATGCTACCTGCAGCCAGCTAGGGCACCAGGCGGGCTGTCC